>NW_012115722.1:2980855-3110855 GCF_000951035.1 Colobus angolensis palliatus | reverse complement strand
TTTAAATTATGCTTAGCTCTTTCTGTTTTATCTGAATTTGGAAAATCTTTGTATTATGTTTTAATTCAGGAAAACAATTACTTTAAAAACGAGAACTGGAGATGTCTCCCACATACTCTTACTGCGTCTATGCTCTGATTTGTTCTCAAACTTTTTTCCATGACATGCCAGTGTGTTTGTCTTAGCCCACAGGGTCCATGAAAGCCAAGATGGCACATTTTGATGGCTCGGTCTCGGTGTGTCCATTACAGGCTTGTGTCACGAACGTGGCAGTTGTTCAGTGCCTGCTGAGTGGGCGGCGATGTGCTTTTCAGGATGATTTGATTTGTTTTAAAACCTCACTAATCTGAATTGATAGTGGGGGAGTACAGTCTGAACTAGTGAAAATCTGCATTTTAGTATTGTTTAAAATAAATGCACTTGGAACTGAGTCACTTAAGGTACACCTGAAACCACACAAATAGAGAATATCCAGATAGTGGCTGTTGAATACTGTTACCATTAAAAGGTAAAAATATACAATAACTTCTAATTTTACAATCCTTCAAGTTTTGAAGTGTTTGAAACAGTATTTTCTTGAAATAGTTTGTTTTCTTACTAGAGAGGGGTTTGCTAAGCCTACCTCTTATTCAAGTAACTCCAGCTGTTTTACATGTGGAATTTTGAAACATCCTTTGAGTTAGTTATGATAGATAACATTCACAAGTTTTTCTATTATCTCACTGAATCTTCACAGCAACATGATGAGCTAAGTTTATATGTTTCCATTTTATAGATGAGAAAACTAAGTTTCAAATGATTAGATGAATAGCCCAGGAATTTCAATTTGGATCTGACTATGAAGCTGGAAGGGAGAGATTTATACTCAAATGGCATTGAAGTCACCTCATGGCAGAATGATATAACTGATTTTAAAAGGTAGAGTCAAAAACTGTGGATCATAAAAGTGGTATTTGTGAAACTAATATTTCTAGAAAGACAATGGAACTGATTCTAATGTTCGATGTGGGTGGAATCTTGCTCATGGGTCTAATGTCTAAATAGAAGTTAGAATTAGAAATTTCTAATTCTGACAGTTCCTTTACTGATGGACCCTAATTATGTCCATACAGAAAATTGATCTCTAATAAATAATTAGATGTGACAAAAATGGATATAAATATGACTCACAGTTGAAGCATACTTTCGTCTCCTCCTGATTGGACATGCATTCTGACTCAACTAACCAGTTAGGTAACTTTGGTTACACATATTACCCACCCTGTGCCTTTTCTGGAAAATGGGGATGATAATAGTGTCCACCTGATGTGGTTGCCATGAGGTTTAAATGACACAGCATATATAAAGTGCTTAGAATAGCACCCAGATCTTAAAAAGTGCTCAAGAAATATTAGGTATTACTAGTAAAACAACGACAGTAAGCCTCCTCAGGCCGTGGGTCACTTATCTATATATATAATCAGGGGCTAGAAAATAAGTATCTTCTTAAAATGAATTATTCTACTTTTCTAATCTATGAAGGCATTTAACTCTTTCTTCCTTTGCCATGAAGACTTAGCTCTGTAGTTACAGAAATTATAATATTGGCTTCCAGTGTTTTTAAATTTCCAGAGTGATTTTATATACTTTACATTTTTTTTATGTCTCACAAAACCTTCTCGTAGGAGGCAAACACAGAGTCATTTAAGAGATATTTATTAAGCATATATTGTGTGCCAGGTGTTGTGTTAGGTGTTGACAAGTAAAAATGCTGAGGTCCCTGCCCTCGGAGATCTCAGTCTCATGCAAAATTATTAGTCTTATTTGAAACAAATACAAGTGGAAATGAATTGCTCAGCGAGCATCAAAACCTGGGGCTTCTACTTTACAGTCTTGTTGCATAAAGACAGTGGCCTTGTATCTACAATCTACAAAGGTCTTTGTGAAGATAGGAGGGAAGGAAAAGAGAAAGGAGGGATGAAGAGAAAGAGGAAGGAAGGGAAAGAGGGAGGGAGCAAGAAAGAAGAAAGAAGGGAGGGAGGGAGGTAGAGATGGGGAGAAGGAAGAAAGGAAGGAAGGAGGGAAAGAAAGTCAGAAGAAAGGAAAGAAGGAAGGAAGGAAGGAAGAAAGGAAGGAGGGAGGGAGAGAAGGAGGGAAGGAAGGACAGCACATTTGCCTATGATAACTGACATCATCTGTTATCATTAACATGATAACTAATAATATCAAGCTGAAATCTTAGCTGGAATTATAAATGAGAAAACAGTTTAGTTATCACCTAGTCAACATACTTTGATTGGCTGAAAGAATTTCTAAATAATCTGTCCATGCAAAGAAAACCAAAGAGGAAACTAGCAGCTTGACCTTTGTAATCTATGATCTTGATTTGTGTAATTCAGAATTGTTTTCATTGTGCTGTCCCCACCAGGGTCCCTTGGTTTGAAAATTTAATGTTCCATGTGCCTGAACATGTTCTTGGAATCATCAGGTTTAGCTGCCTCAAGGGCCATGAATTTACAAGGGAAAGGGCTTTTCGTAAGTTCTTGCCACACAGAATTCTACTGAAGTAGAAACTCAGCCCCATTAGCAAGTATTAACGTGCCCTTAAATTCCATGAGCCAATCTACATGCCGTTTTTCTGGATGCCTAAGTACCAACCCCTCATGGTATTATCTCTAAGGGACGAGGGTCCATAGTTGGGGAAAATATGGCAAATTTCCTTTGCCATTGAACTTAAGTTTTGCCTTCTTGGTGTTGTGTCGTAACTACCTGCCTTGGGCATTTTTCTAAGTGCTTTTCACTACAATATATTGTATATAATAACGTGGCAAATGTTTTCGTTTTCTCTGACTGAAAAAGAAAGATGGTTTTCATTTCTAGCCCAATAATCTAGGACTTTTGCAGCGAGAAAAGTGAATCAAACTTTTTGATCCACCTAGTCAAGCCAAAAAGGACATTAGGATGCTGTTACTAAGCAGCCAGAGTGAAGTCTTCTATCAAATCACTGCTTTTGTTTTTCTTGTATGAATGATGCTGTTGATGAGAATTCAGACAATTTAAGGGCATGTTTGATGAAAAATCTGGTTTTTCTCCTTGGCTTGCCACAGATAAATCAAATGCAAAGTTTGTGAGATGCACAGTGGGTGTCCATTTGTGAGGACAATTTCTCCTTCTGAAGTGAAAGATTGAGTGCAAGAGGCAATCCAGATTATTGGATGGCTGTGAGAATCAATGAATGAAAAATATTCTTCCCCATTGAATGGGGTAATTTATTCTCATTGATGGGACAAGGGGTCAGAGGATGGTTCTGGCTTCATTAGCTCTCTCACTGGGAGACAGTTCTGACTGGGGTCCCTCAAGAGAGTGTCTACACCAGCACATAGTCAACATCTGTGCCTTGTAGTGCTATTGGAAATAAAACTTAAAGGAAGACAGTAAATAGCTATATGTTTTCTAATTTCTTTATTGTGTAAGGACAAATGCCGTCCTGATGTTATTTGGTTTGATTTGGAACATCACAGTGATTTATGAGTCTGTTAAATAAAGGTCATTTAGTAGGGTCAAATCACCTTACCCTTAAGATTTGCAAATGTATTTTGGGGAGATTTTCTATGTTCTGTACCAAAGTTTGACACATAATAGTCATACATAAATGTTTCTTAAAATTGGTTCTACATTAAAAAATGCAATGAAAATTATCGTTTGGCATATAATAGGTAATCACAGATGATAGTTATCATTAATAAATAAAATATAGCATATACTATTAATTATAACAATGTGATTTTTACCCTAAATTTTATCTTTGTAATCTAGTGGGAGAAGCAGAAAAGCTATATGTATAATTCAACATATTGTGATACAAGCAAGGATGAACACATTTACAAAGTATTATATTCATGCGGAGGAGAAAAGAATTTATTTGGTGTGGTTGAGGAAGGTCTTGTAAAGGAGGTAGTGGCTGAGCTGGGTTTTGAAAGATAAACAGGAATTAGCCAGGTTGGGTGGGATGGGTGGAAAAGGAAGGGCATTTATACCGAGGGAACATCTTGTGAACACAAAAGCACACACAATCAGAATTTGTGTGCCAATTTATAAGTCAGTCAGTTTTGAAGGAGTATGATATTGTCTTGGTAAATCTTCCACATGTGCTTAAAAATCATGAGTATTCTGGTTTTATGAAGTAGAGTGTTCTATAAATGTCACTTTGGTCAAGATGGTCGATTGTTTTTTCAACATCATTTATATCCTTTGATATGGTTTGGATTTCTGTTCCTACCCAAATCTCTTGTCAAATTAGAGGAGAGACCTGGTGGGAAGTGATTGGATCATGGTGATGGATTTCTTGCTTGGTGTTCTTATGATAGTAAGGACATTCTCATGAGATCTGATGATTTAAAAGTGTGTGACACTTCACCTTTCTCTCTCTCTCTATCTCTCTCCTGCTACACCAGGTTAGGATGTGCCTGCTTCCCCTTTGCCTTTCTCCATGATTGTTAGTTTCCTGAGGGCCCTGAATCATGCTTCCTTTTAAGCTGGCATAACTGTGAGTCAATTAAGCCTCTTTTCTTCATAAACTGCCCAGCCTTAGGTAGTTCTTTATAGCAGTTTGAGAACTGACCACTACATCTTACTAATTTTTTATTTGTTCTATCAATTATTAAAGGGGTTAAAATCTCCATATGTCACTCTGGATGTGTCTATTTATTTTTGCAGTTGGATCAGTTTTTGCTTCATGTATTTGAGGCTCTATTATTAAGTGTATAAACACTTAGAATTATTGGGTCCTCTTGATAAAATTACCTTGCGTGTATGTGTATTTGGTTATATTCTTTGCTCTGAAATCTACATTGTCTGATATTAATATAGTCGTTGTTTTGATTGGTGTAAGCATGACATGTTTTTGTATCCTCTTGCTTTTTAATATTCTTTCACATCCCCTCTGAGTGAAATATATCTTTATATTTAAAGTTTGCTTATTGTAGGCAGCATATAGGTGATTTCTTACTTATATATCCAACCTGACAATCTCTTCCTTTTAATTAGGGTATTTAGACCATTTATATTTAATATGAATATTGATATAATTAGAAATAAATATGTAATGTTTCTATTTGCTTTCTATTTGTTACATTTACTCATTTTTAATTTTTTATGCCTATTATGGATCAAATATTTTAATAGTTCCTTTCTATCTTTTTTGTTTTTTATTAACTACAATTGTTTTATCATTTAAGGGGTGGATTATGGATTTATAGTATACATCTCTAACCAATTATCTTCAAATGATGTTATACCAACTTGTGTATCTATAAGAACTTTTGAATGTTATACTTTAATTTTTCCTTTCTCAGTCATTGTGCTATTAATTTCATATATTTTGTTTCTATATAAGTTACGTACTTTACACTACATTGTTATTAACATTTGTTTAAAGATTTAATTATCTTTGAAAATATTTGAACAACAAGAAACACTGTATTTATTTATCCATCTAGTTACCACTTCTGGTACACTATATGCTTTTGTGTAGATCAATATTTTCAACTGGTATCATTCTTCTTCTGTCCAAAGGACTTCCTCTAACATTTCTTAAAGTGTGGATCTTTCTCAACTCTTATATGTCTGGAAAAATATGTATTTCACTTTTTAAATTAAATTGTTATTTTAGGATGGTTTCACATTGACAGAAAAATTGTGAAGATAGTACAGAAAGTTCCCATATATACTGCATCCAGTTTCCTTCATCATTGACACCTTATTCTTGCATTTGCCTTCATTTTCGAAAAAATATTTTTGCTGGATGTATTCTGGATTCATGGTTTTTTTAAAATTCAGGATTTTACTTATTTATTTATTTTGAAACAGAGTCTCGCTCTGTTGCCCAGGGTGGAATGCAGTGTCATGATCTAGGCTCACTGC
Organism: Colobus angolensis palliatus; assembly: GCF_000951035.1. Classification (NCBI taxonomy): domain Eukaryota; kingdom Metazoa; phylum Chordata; class Mammalia; order Primates; family Cercopithecidae; genus Colobus; species Colobus angolensis. Next base: position 3,104,954 of record NW_012115722.1, on the reverse strand, counting down.
AACCTCCACCTCCTGGGTTCAAGTGATTCTCATGCCTCAGTCTCCTGAGTAGCTGAGATTACAGGTGCTCACCACCACACCAAGCTAATTCTTGTATTTTTAGTAGAGAAGGGGTTTTGCCATATTGGCCAGGCTAATCTTGAACTCCTGGTCTCAGGTCATCCAGCCACCTTGGCCTTCCAAAGTGTTGGAATTATAGGCATGAGCCACCGCACCCGCCCAATTCAGTATTTTAAAGACACTGCTCTACTGTCTTCTTGCCTGCATGGTTTCTGATGAGGAATCTACTGTAATTTAATTTTCCTTTTCTCTCTGTGATGTGTCATTTCTTTTTTCTGGCTGCCTTAAGATTTTTTCCTTATAATTGCTTTTGAACAATTTGTTTGTGATGTATCTTGGTATTGTTTTTATCATGTTTCTTGTGGTTGGGGTTCATTGAGATTTTTTCTTAACCCTGGATCCAAAGCAGTAGAGATTCTTGTATTTGTGATTTTATAGCAATTGAATCTGTAATCAGTGCACCAAACCTCTGTAATATGCAATTTACCCATACAACAAAACTGCACATGTACCCCTAAACCCAAAATAAAAGTTTTTAAAAAGGAAATTAGTGGAACAACTTGCAAAATTTAGATATACTCTGAATTTTTACCTTATCTACTATGTAGATAACAGTATTAAATCACTGTTAACTTTGTAGTGTGGTTATATAAGATGATAACACTAGGGGAAGCTGAGTGAAGGGTACACAAGAACTCTGCGGCCGGGCGCGGTGGCTCAAGCCTGTAATCCCAGCACTTTGGGAGGCCGAGATGGGTGGATCACGAGGTCAGGAGATCGAGACCATCCTGGTCTACATGGTGAAACCCCGTCTCTACTAAAAATACAAAAAAAAAAACTAGCCGGGCGAGATGGCGGGCACCTGTAGTCCCAGCTACTCGGGAGGCTGAGGCAGGAGAATGGCGTAAACCCGGGAGGCGGAGCTTGTAGTGAGCCGAGATCGCGCCACTGCACTCCAGCCTGGGCGACAGAGCGAGACTCTGTCTCAAAAAAAAAAAAAAAAAGAACTCTGCAATATGTGTAGTGTTTATTATAAAATGAAAATAAAAATTTCAAAAATTAAAAACAAAAAAATCTGGAATAATTTCAACCATTATTTCTTCTATTTTTTTTTGTGCTGTCCTTCTCTCTTTCCTCTCCTTCAGCAGCACACATTGTACATACATTAAGCCATTTAAAATTGTCCCACAGCTCTTTGATATTATGTGCTTTTAAAAAATATATTTTTATCTTAGTATGCTTTTTTTTTTATACTTCCTATTGCGGTGTCCTCAAGTTGACTAATCTCTTCTTCTGTATTGTCTACATTTCTGTTACTCGCATCCAGTGATTTTTTTTTTACCTTTAGATGTTTGATTTGGGTGTTTTTTCTATGTGTATCTTTTTTAGTATATGGAATACTGTAATAATAACCATTTTAATTGTTTTATGTGATAATTCTAACAGGTATTTCAGATCTAGGTCAGTTTTCACTGTTTGATCATTTTCTCCATGGGTACTATTTTTCTTCTTTATTGCACGCCTGGTGATTTCTTTTTTAAATCAGATATGCGTATTATGGATTTTACCTTATATTAGGGTTTGGATATTTATGTATTTCTATAAATACTCTTTGCCTTTGTTTGGGATGAAGTTAAGTTCCTTGAAAGCAGTTTAATCTTTTTGAGTATTGCTTTAGAGGTCTGAGTTTTCTCTAGGGCTAGTTTTCTCCACCACTGGGCAGTACCTTATTGAGTACTCTGTCCAGTGTCCCATAAATTAGAAGCTTTCATTCTGGCTAGTGGAAACAAACACTATTCTTAGCACTGTGAGTTCCCATCCTCTAGTCACTCCTGTGGTTTTTCCCCTGTCCCAGTGGCTTTTGTTATACATACACACTGATCAATGCTCTGTTGCATACTCAATAGAGTCTCTACTGACTTCTAGACTTTTCCCTCTATGTAGTTCTTTCTTTCCTGGTACTCTGACTGCAGCCACCTTTGTCTTCCCCAACTCTCAACTCCATCTTCTCAACTCTGAGAGTTCACTGGGCTCCACCTGTGATTCAGTTTCCCTGCACGACAATCTGAAAACTTTCCAAAGGCAGTAGGCTGAGGCAATTGTAAGACTTGCCTAACTTATTTCCCATCTCCCAGGGATTGATGTCCTCGGTTGCTTGATGCCTAACAGCCTGAAAACTGTTGTTTTATGTATTTTATCTTGATTTCTAGTTGTTTAAAGAGGGAGATTATATCCAACTTCTGTTTCTCTGTCTTAGCTAGAAGCTGAAATCTAAATCCAATTGTGTGTTAAACAAAGGAATTTTATAACCTATTTGTTTTCCTGGAAGTTCTCTTTGGTGTAGTGTGGAGGACCAATTTGGCAGAATGGAAGGAAGAAGGGAAGAGGAAGGAAAGAGAGAGAGAGAGAGAGCAGACTAGTGTGACAAAATACTATTTGAGTTGCACTAGCAATAGTTCAGGAAACACATTTCAGGCCAAGTGCATGGAAATGATAGTGGGGTTGGAGAAAAGATAGACTTTAAAGATGCTTAAGAAGTGTACACAATAGGAATTGGTGACTTGGTGACCAGATAGTTGTTTGTGGTGGTGGTAGATTTATCAGTCTATGTCCCAGCAGGAAAACAGAAATCATTCTAGATTTTTTAAGTGGGAAAGTTTTAATTCAAGATATTGGTTACAACATTTTTGGAAGAACTGAAATAGCAAAATGGGAAATGGGTATTACACAGAGACTGAGAACATGTACTGCCTCTGGGATGGAACCCATGAGCCAACATTCACTGCTTTTGTTACTGGAAGCACAAGCTTATGGTGCTAACCAGTGACCTATGGTGTTGGCACTAATACTAGTGGAGCTGCTGCCAAGATATGGCTGGAAACCCAGATGTTACTATTTGCAGAGGTGTCACCAGAAGTAGATGGGCTTCTAGCTTCCCTCTGTCTTCTAACCTGTTGAGAATGCTGCCTCCTGGCAGAACCCATCTGGAACCCAAATGGCAAGGAAATCTAGGTGATAGAATTCACAGGATTTCAGCCCCAGAGAGACAGAGAATACAGAAGGGCGAGTGCTGGCTGGGAGCCCACAATACATATTTGGCACAAGGAATAAGGGAGGAGGAGGAATCGGGGTGAGCCCACGGCTTCCGATTATGTTGAAGAAGAGGATACTAGCAGATTGTCCGTGGTTTGCCAATTGTATCATGGTTCCTTATTCTATAGTAATACCAAGGTCATCCCTCAACTTGAAAAGACAAACTTGGTATCTGGCCTTGAGACATGTATAATTCCTGAAGGGTCAGAATCCCATGTATGCTTTCCTGTCATGACAGTTCCAATTATTGTAACTAAACAACTAATTAGTTGAGACTATAAGCTCCAAGAGGGCAGGGAGTATATCTGCCAGGATTGCCCCTATATCCTCAGCATCCTGAATGAAATCAAACATATAGTCAGTACTCACTAAAGGTGGGTTGGATACACGCATGAGTGGATGGTGAATGAATCTTGTAGGGAGAGTAACACATGTAAAACAACAAAACTGCAACCCAACAATAATTCCACAAGAAATTGCAAAATGGTTGGGTGGTCAGACAGATCTGGAGATGTGGGAATGTGGTGATTTAGGGGGATCCAAGAAGCCCTGTGGAGGATGTGTCTGTTTGGAGCTGGCCTGGAGGAGCAGCAGAGAGAGGCAAGACCCCTGTATTTCTCCTTGGCAACTATCATGAAGGAGAGCCTATGAGGAGGGCTCGAGGCCTCTGCATGCAAGGCCATCTGTATATTTGTTTCTGCCATCTAGAAAAGGGGGATTTTCTTTCTTCAATGGGGAAATACAAATACTTATCCTGGTATGAACGAGCAGAGGCTTTTGGGTGGACAGAAAGTCTTAGCCACAGAGACAATTATGGATAGACAATAATAAAGATCACAAAAAAATGGTAAGAAATGTTTATTTTTCAAGCACTAAAAAGCAAAAGCCCCATGCTCCACTGAAGGGAAAAAAAAGTTTAATTAAAAGCAGAACCTTTCTGAAGGGCGATCGGACCTAGTATCCACATAAAATCACCACACTGGGCATAGGAGACACCAGCAACCCAAAGGCCAACAATAAATGAACCCCGTAAAACAAGAAATAAAATAAGCTCTCTGTCTGAGGCTTGAGGCATGGGGAGGGCTGGCCCCTGTGGCTGTGTAATTGTCCAGCTCTTACCTCATTTAGGCCAATTAGGAACTGACCTAGAGGTGACCACTTGTGCTTTATATTGAAAATCCAAAGTATAAAGGGCTCGCCCAAAAGACAAGGGCTGGAGGTGTGATAAGACTGGAGGCATGGGCACGGAGGAGCATTCTGGTTCTTTCTGTGCTTACGCTCCCAGGACATGCACAGTGGATTTTCTGACTCACAAGGTGATGAGACCAGCAATTCCAGCACCCATTGGCAGGACCTGATTGGCCAAAGCCATGAACTGGATTTAAGCCTCTGAGCCCTGGTCTGAGGCAGTACGGGAAGGCAGCAGGGGTAAGGGCGAATGAGCTGAAATTCTGACTCCTCAGTGTATGGTCCTGAAGCAGCAGCTGCATCCTCACATGAGAGCTGGTTAGAAACATTTTGGGCCACTCCCCGGATCTGCTGGAGCAGAATTGCAGTTTAATAAGATGCCCAGGTCACACACTAGCATGCCCAGGTCACACACTAGCACACCATGATCACACACTAGCATGAAAACCCTGGCTTACCTGAGGCCTGAAGGGCACGGATGTACTGCACCCAGCCTCTAGAGTCTGGCTCCAGCCACATTCACCACTAAGACTAACTTTCCTTTCAGAACCTGTAAAATGGAGAATGTCACCCCTGACCTACCTGACTCTCTGGAGAGAATGTTGAGGAAGGAAAATGAGATGCATCCATCAGAAAGTGTCTTTGAAGGGTAGATATGTTAAATGTTTAAAAAAATTGCCAAAGATATTCCTATGGTGCAGATAAATAAGTCGCTGCAAAAGGAGACCCAGGACAGTCTCCCACCTTCCCAAAAGTAAACATCCAAGGCAGATGTAGTCATATAGAGATACACCCCATGTAGAGCTTACAAGTATGGGCTCTGAGTCAGACTTCTCTGGGATGTATCATCTGCCAAGTGGTGATATTATAGGATGTTATGTGAGTTAAGACATAAAGCACTTAAAAATGCTACTTAGTCCAGACCAAATGATAACCACTATTATTATCTCATAGTAGTGTGTTAGGGGTTGAGCTAATGTACCTAAAGGAACAACGGCACTACTTACATCATGGAGTTGCAAACAGTGAATGAGATACAGAACAAAAATTTGTGAAGTGCTCCTCTTGCTGCCCAAGAAGGAATGAAGATTTAATAGCTTTTCCCAGCAGTGAATTTTGCTGCCACTACTGTTATTACTATTATTATTTGCAGACCATGTCCACAAATCCTCTGCCTTCAGATCTTCCTTGAGTATACACAATCCCTAACTGAAGCTCTGCAGATTCTCAACAGAGTTACTATGTAAGAGCAAGCCCCACCTTTATGTGTGTGCACATGCGCACATGCGAGCATCACGCATGCGCGCGCGCGCGCACACACACACACACACACACACACACTCTCTTCAGCTTCCCAGCAGGCAAGTGCCAAGTGGAAAATGGCCTTCATGGGAAGGGATGAGATGACAGTGCCAGCAGGTAGAGGTTCTGCCCTCAAAACCTGGGAAAGCTAACTTGGAGCAGCAATTCTATAGCAGTTCTACTGCTCCAGGAGTGCCAGCCTTCAGGTGGGCAAAGTCACCAATGAGAAGGCACACCTGTTTCTTCCCAACACCGGCTACATGTACATCCAAACCTGCTTGCCCTCTGGGGAGACACCTGGCTGAAAACTCCACTTAAAAAAATCCTGAAGGACAGGGATATATTCAAAGAGGCCACCTGGGACTTCTGAATCCCCTGCCTTCTTAGGAGTCTTTTCCCTTCTAAAGTTCTTCCAACGAATGGAAGCTCTGATGTGATCTTGACAACCACTCAGAACAAAGGAAGCCAAACCCACTGTACACACAAGGAGGCACAGATGCAGAGATGAAAGCACCAGCAGGGGTCATGCCACAGGTTGGAGCTCTGCCTGGTCTAGAACCCAGGTATTTCCATCCTTCATCTAGGAGTGGCGTAGGACAAGGAGCAGTGCATACCCCACACTAGTGTTTGTACGATTATCTGTTCAATGTCTAGCACCACTGGGTTAAGCTCTGTGTAGGAAAGAATTCTGCTTCCTTCCATTGATGTTGTTCCCAGTGTCTAGCATAATGCATAATACACAATAGGTTCTTAATACATATTGATTGAATACATGTGGGAAAAGTTTTTAAACTAAATCCTATCACCAAGAAGAAAATCTTGACATCACCCTTAGAAGAAATCCTAAGAGTGAAGAGGTACTCGGCAGAGCTGCCAGGCTTGTTTTTGTCCAGTTGTGATCCCTTCAAGCAGACACCTGCTCCTTTGTCCATTGTTCACATCTGTGAGATTGTGAGTATTTATATTATTAACTTATACTCATATGTTCTGTTAATAACGGCAGTGACTCTTGACTGAGCACAAAGCCTTGTGCTATAAATAAACATACTTTTGGTCTCATTCGGCCCCCATGGCTACCATGAACTAGAGATATTATTCCCATTGTTCAGATGGGGATGCTGAACCTCTAAGAGGTGAATAGTCAGAGGTCACAGAGTTAGTAAATGCCAGAGCCCCAGTCTACCTGATTCTAAGTTTGTTTTCTCTCCATTGCATGAGACTATCTTATTAAAGGGTCTGCCACTGCTGGGCTTCCTGTTATCCTCCATCAAACCGCCATGGAACGTAGGCAAAGGCTTTCCACACCAGCAGATTGCTGTTGGAAGGTGGCCTTCCCCAGACCCCGAGTCCTGATGGATGTAAATTGCAGGACACTAAGGAGCAACTCACCCAGTCACCCACCTTCATCCACCCAGTTACCCATCTCTTAAATAAACCTTTGATGACACTTCCCAAGTGACATCTGTGTGTGTGTTTGTGTGTGTGTGTGTGTGTGTGTGTGTGTGAGAGAGAGAGAGAGAGAGAATGGGCTGTGAATTAGGATAGAGAAGCAAGAAAAGCAAAAACAAAGTGATTCCTGCCCCCAAGGATCCTGCAGTCTAGGGGAAAAAAGATAAATATAATCAACTGTAATAATATTAGGCACAGTGATATAGTTTGGTTGTGCCCCACCCAAAACCTCATCTTGAATTGTAATCCCCATATTCCCCACGTGTCAAGGGAGGGAACTGGTGGAGGTGATTGAATCATGGGGGTGGATTCCCCCATGCTGTTCACATGATAGTGAGTGAGTTCTCAAAGAAATCTGAGAAATTTGATTTGGTGGTTTTATAAGGGGCTCTTGCCACTTCACTTATTCACACTTCTTCTTCCTGTCACCTTGTAAAGAAGGTGCTTTGCTTCCCGTTTGCCTTCTGTCATGATTGTAAGTTTCCTGAGGCCTCCTTGGCCATGCAGAACTGTGAGTCAAACCTCTTTCCTTTATAAATTACCCAGTTTTGGGCAGTTCTTTATAGCAGTATGAGAATGGACTAATACATACAGTCTGATGAGGGCCAAACAGGTTCTTCCCACCAGAGGAAATACTAATTGATTTTCTCATGGGCTTGAAGGAGAATTCCTGGAGGAGTTAGCATTTGAATTGGACTTTGAAGAACAATTCAGATATTGGTAGGTGGAGAAGTGTAAAATGATGATAATGATGATAATGATGATGATGACAATGATGATGATGACAACAATAAGAAGAAGAGCATTCTAACCAGAAAGCACAGCACAGGCAGATGTGTGGAGGTGGGAAAGTGAATATCTTGGGTGAATCCCAGTTATGGGTTATGGTTCCCTTGCTGGCCTGCCTCAGTCCATGATATTATCCAGCTTTAATTACACTTTCAGGTTAAGAATGCGAAGGTCAATTTACAGTGCTAGTCTAAAACCAGGCAAGGATGCTATATTCAGACTTATAAACCTTTGGGTACCTTATAAAGGAGCTCTGAGGAAATGGGGCCCTGGAAATGTGCACTTTTAAGGTGTAAGGAAGAGAGTAGAGCAAGAATGACATGTCTGTGGCATGCGTGATGCTACTCCCTCTTAATGAACTCATAGCAGACATTACTAATCAATAATAGCATTTCCTCCAAAATTTTTCAATCTAGCACTTTCCCACCCACTGACAACAGATTAGAGTTTATGAATGAATCAATTCACCCTCCTTGGAATAGTGCATAGAGCCCCTAGGTAGAAGTCTCCAGCAGTCAGAAGACTTCAGTTTGAGTCCCAGGTTCACTACTTTCTGGCTGTGTCACTTTGGGTTATTCATCTGGACTCCTCTGAGCTATTGCTTGGCCATCTGCAGATAGGAAGGGAAGGAAGTAACATTTTGTGGATGCTGCAACAGAAGCAATGTGACATCCTCACTTAATCTCATTGTATTCTCTTCCTGGCTACGTAGTAAGGGAGCATTCCTCAGGCAGCTCTTCTGCAGTTAGGTGAAACCAAGTGACTGATTTGGCAAATGGAATACAGATGGGAGGGGTGTATACAACTTCAGGCTTGATCCTAACCACCATGCTCCTCCACATCCTCCATCTCTTCATCTGCAAACGGTTCCATGGAGGACTTCAAGGCCTTAGGGTATGTGGGAATAACTAGATGAAAGCAGCCTAGATCCCCGAGTCACCACATGGAAACTGCCCACCAAAGTCTCCATTAGAGTCCATGTAAATGAGAAATCCACTTCCATTTGGCTAAGCCACTGTGATTTTGAACCTGATTATGGCAGTGACCATTACTCATCCCAATTATAAGAGTAAACACATGATTTCGTTTAAATGCATTAACTGCCCTCTTAGAAAAGTATAATTCTGCCCTTTCTCCACCATTTTGCTATTTAACTAATGACAAAACTGTAGCTCAAAGTTAGATAACTTCACTAGTGCCTCACTTTTGGAAGATAAAGGACATTGAAAGACCCCACCCCCAATGGCTCCTAATCTTTATAAAGCATCCAGAATCTTTTGAAAACTCTGTCTACAGTGCAAGAGTTTGAGGAGATTTTGAAGATCTGATGAACTCATGGAGTTGAACAGATTTATAAATATTTAAGGAGATGTACAGAGGCTGATTATGACAATGAGGATGACAGGACCAGGCAAGACAACTTCACCCTTTGCAGAAGCTGCCTGGCTCTGGCTCTTTCTAAAGCTCAGGCACATGAAGCAGGAAGGGCTGCCTTCTTGTGCTCCCTGGGAGGAGGCAGTGGCACCAGGAACCCTGTTCCCCTGAGAAGCCCCAGGGATTGGAAGGGGGTAGGGTGGTGAGAGGGAGAGGAGAAGAATTATAATGGCACAGCAGTAAATGAGCATACTTTTAAATGTGAGCCTGATTTACAGGTTCCGCCCACTTAATTGTTTCTTTCATAAACTCTGCACATTCCATACATCATAGGAAAACATTAAAGAAAGATCTCTCATGTGAAATATTAAAGGCAAATGGCCTCTTCAAGGGACAGCCACCCACTGCTTCCCTGTGTGGCCAGGTCTGGGGTTTAGACCGGACACAGGCCTTGTGTGAAAGAACTGCCCTTCCCCCACCTTGCTGAAGCTGGCCAGCCTGAGCTCCAGTCTAAAGGGACAGGGAAGAGAGCCCTGGCCCTTAGCTGCAGCCCTTGCTTCTGGCGTCATTCCCATTTTCTAAGATTAATAAACCCTCCAAAACATATAAGGCTTTTACAGGGGGACAGTGCATCAAGTCCAGCTTTGCAATTATGAGAAGGGGATCTCACCATAAATCCCCCAAGGTGATCAGAGCTTGGAGTAGAGGAAACCTCATTTAGATGTTCAAAGATTTTAAAGATGCTTCTGAAAGAGGCTTTTTGTTTAAAGAGTAGTAAAACTGTCCCTCACATCTTGATTTTGTGTCTCTGGGTATAGTCAACCATAAGGAAATAGAAAAGTGGATTTTCTGCTTCAAAATGGAGGATGTTGTTTAACTCCTTTCCATAATTAATCCACCACCTATTATGTGCCCAGGGTGGTTAGGCATTGTGGAGAATGTAACAGATTTCCTGCTTTCAATGTGTTTTAAACTTGAGGGAAAAGATTAAAAATACATGATAGCATTCTGCATTCATTCATTCAATTGTTGAAGACCTACTATGTGCCATACGCAATACTAGGCACAGGAGAGATGTAGAAATGGGTAGATGGATTCGTAGCTATGGGTAGATAAAATTCGTGGTGTGCTGGTAAACTTTTAACAACGGGTTCACAGGGGAAAAAGAAATCCCTGTTTTGCTATATTTGCTGTGGTGTAAATACTCACAACGTGGCCAATTTCAAGCTACCAAAGTAGCATCAGTGAACTTGGTAGTTGGAAAGAGATTGCACAATAGACAGACCCTTGCTGGCCAATATGAAAGAGCCAGTGCTGGAGCCACAGCAGACCACTGAATATACTCAAAATCTAGCATGTGTGGTATGTGCGGTAAATGTCTTGTCATTCAGAGGGGAAGGAGGGCAGAGTATCCTATCTTAATTCAAGGAAGGGCTTCTTGAACAGGAAGAATGTGAGCAGGCATCCAGGAAGAACAAGGTTTGAAGAGAAGGAAGAAAGGGGCTTTTAGGCCAAAGATGTTAATCAAAGCAAAGCCATGAAGACAGAAATGGGTAAGAAAAATATGTTTTTCTGGAAGTAGATTGCATTGACAAGCTGGAACATTGTGAAGCCAGAAGGCAGACTATCTTGGAAATAAGACCTAGACTCTGTGTGCCATCTTGGGCTAGGAAGGAGATTTCGGTACATAGTTGGCCCAAGGGGGTCTCCATCCAAGTCAGATCACGGATGCCTGCACTGATACCACAGATACGCACCCAGTGGCACAATCAGTTTCAGGGCAATTAAAAGGCCCATTGAATAAAAATTACAATAATAGCAAGTGCTTATTGAGAGCTAACTGTTCTATGTCAGAAATATACCAATCACTTTCCTTCTATTAGCTCATTTCATCTGCACAACCTAATGAGGTGGTTGCTCTATTGAGCCCATTTTACAGATCAGGAAGCCAAGTCACCACAAGCTTAGATAATTTTCTGGACTCCTTGTTCTGGGATCACACAGCTCGTCATGACAGAAAGAAGATTTGATCCCAGGCAGTTTGTCTCTGAGTCTACCCTCTTAACCTCTCTGTTATTTCTTTTCCTTTCTCTTATTTTTCTTTCATTTTAAATTCATGCCCAATCTTTTATCTATATAGTACTCTTACTCTTTTCTATTCCCCAATTATTTTGAAGCAAATCCCAAGCACATATACTTCCATCCATAAATAATTCAGCATGTATCTGTAAAATATAAGGACTCATTAAACACACACATACATCCCATTATTGCATTTAAAGTTAACAATAATTTTTAATATCATCCAATATCCAGTCAGTGGTCACATTTCCCCAATTATCTCATAAACACAGCATAAAAATAAATAACCATTTGTTCAAATGAGGATCCATGAAACATTCAAATATTGCACTTGATTGCTCTTTAAGTCTCTTAAAACTCCTCTTTTTTATCATGCAATGTATTTGTGGAAGAAACCATATTGTCTGTCCTGTGACGTTTTCTGCAATTTGGATTTTGTAGTTTGTGTGCCCATGGTGTCTTTAAACATGTTTCTCTGCTCTCTATATTTCCAGTAGATTGGTTGTTATTTCTAGAGGCTTGATTTGGATTCAATATAAAAATTTTTTTTTGTCAAACTTACTTCTCAGGAAAAATCATATTTTTCCAATAGCAGGCACTTAAAATCTGGGGTCTTTCTTTTTGTGATCTCAACAGCCATTGAAGATTTTTTGCCTAGACCCATTGTCTCATTAGGGGCCACTAAATGTTAATGTTCTAATATTATCATTCCTTTTTCATTTACTCTAGAAATTGAAATACTTCCATGAAGACAAATTTTCCTTTACTATTAACTATTTGGTTACCTCAATGAATAGTTTACAGATGAAATACAGGACAGATCATTTAATTTTTTTTTTACTATTTTCCAAAATAATTTGCTTCCTATCAATGTCCAAAGATGAACATTGAGACTGTTGTTGTTACTGCTGTTTATATGTTTGTTTATATGTTGCTTTTATATCATTCTGAACTCAAAGATTTGAACATGTGATGTATTTTAATTTGCTGTACTTGTTTTCAATTTAATGCTGCACTTGTTCCATTTTTGACCCATGGGCATCTTCTGAGTTCTTTTGGCTCTTGAGTCCTTTTTGCATTGCAGTCTTTTATATCTTCTTTGTTATCTGAAATGACAAGGTATTCTCATTTGCCTTGTAAATTTTCTCCTGACCCAGAATCAGCCATTTCTCCAGTGGGAAATGGTATTTAGAAAGTGTACTGTAAAAGCTAGAGATGTCTTCCATGCTTCTTCTGGAGTTAAATAGTGGCATAAAAATGCCAAGCTGCAGCTCAGTCAAAATATTTTCTATTTGGGTTTAGTTTCTGCTTCCAGCAAAGAAGGGGTGCCACCTACATATATTTTCAAGTTCACCAAGTTGCTATGATTTGTCCTCTTTCATTCCTTGCTTCATCATTAAGGCCTCCATGAAAAAAGAAAACCAAAATTAAAAATTTCCCAAAGAAAGCACTATTAATTTCAAAAGCCAAATTTGTTAAATTTTATTCTGCAATCTCCACCTCCTAAAAAGGAAACAGAAACTAACACCCTTGATCATGTTAGCATTGACCCTAGTGCTGTCTGTTAACTTGGGATATAAGGAAAGAGTTTGAAAATATTATTCTCAGCTTTGTTTACATATTATCTTTAAAAATTTGCTAATATCCTCTAAATAAAACTGTTCTCTAGAGTTCAGAGTATAAACTTTCCAGCAGATGCTGCTGATAATAAAAATGTCTTCCAATAATACCTTTTGACTCAATTTCCAGTCCTCAGACCTTTTCTACATGCTTCAAGATGCTCTGAGGATTGGCTGTGCAACAAATAGTCTGGGCAAATCTTCCTAATACAAAGCTCTTTAGCGCCAAGAGAAGTGAGAAACTGATAGTTGCCCACCAACGTCCTTCTTCCTTATTCTTCCTGGGCACCCAGCAAACTCATATTTCCCAGATGCTCTTGAAGTTAGGTATGGCCAAATAATTACATTAATCAATGGATTATGGGGAGGGATGTGATGAGTCACTCCCAGGTTTGGCACATAAAATCCTCCTCTGTGGGCTAAGATCCTTGCAGGCAACATGTTGAAGATGAAGGAGATTCCATCTGCCTGAATCCTTGAATATCTGCATGGAAGAGAGCTGCTTGCCTCCACCAGGAGTTCTTACATAACTCTATTTGGCAAAAAAATACACTTCCATTAAATTTCAGCCATTTCTTATGACTGGGTCTATTTGTTACCAAGTCAAGCTCACTTACATTAAAAGACAGCAGCCCTGTAAGGGCCAGATGCTCTGAGATCCTGTGATCCCTGCCCCTACTGTCCACTAACTCTCAAAAATCCACTTGAAATTAAAACTTGAAGCACATTATGTAGATACAGATTTTCTACTCATAAGATTAAATTGGCTTCAGAAAGTGAAATCAAGCTTTCGGAAGCATAGCCTCTCCTAGGAACATGAATAGCCAGTATACTATTGAGTCCAACAAAAGGATACTTCAATTAAAAATCAAACACAAAACAAAGCAAAAAAAAATTGTGAACTATTTAGTCAGATTGCCTGGGTTCATACGGCAGCTCCAAATTTTACTACCTGCAATAGTAGTCTTGGTTTTCTCACCTGTAAAATGTGAATAAAGTTTTGAGTTAATTTATAGAAAGTACTTAGGTCAGTGCCTGGTGCATAAGAGTTCAAGCATGAAAGCTACTATTCTTGAAATTACATGAATTAATGAATCTATTTAACAAATATGAATGGCATGCCTCCTATGGTCCATCTCTATGGTTGTCACTGGGGTTTCGGGGAAGTGAGTCCTAGATGGAAAGGAGTTCTGATTGCCATCGTTAGACCAAGATGTGGAATGCAATTCTAAAATGGAGCCTCAAGTAATATATTTCCATGCACCCATGAGGGGTAAACTTTGTCAGCCTCAGACAAGAGTCTAGTTCACTCATTCATCCATTCAACAAATCATAAAATAGACGTAAAGTATAAAACTAGACACCATAGCCGAGGTTGGGGAGGGCAAAGATGAGTAAGTTATTACTAATTATCATGATCTTAAACATTTTTCTAGGAGAGTCAGAAGTCTTCAGTGCCTTCTAGGGAAGCATGAAACAAACTGAAACTCAGACACCCATTGCTCAACCTCCTGCCATTCAAAAACAAGCTTTCTGATAGCATGTCTGTAAAACTGGTTATTTCAGGGTGCCAAATTCAGAAACTAGTAGGGGGCCAGGCAGGTGCCTCAGTGATGGCAATCAACCAGCCTGAACAACTGACCTGCATTAGAATCCCTTCCTGTGGGGAGAAAGGACTTGGCCGCCATATGGGGAGGTGGACCCAGATTGCCAGTTCGCCTAAGCTTCCAAGAAAAATATCTTCACACAGTGGTTTCCATGTTCAGGGAAAAATCCATCAACTATTCTATAAAGCTAGATTTGTATATGAAAATTTCCAACTTTTAAACATAACCGATTCTTTGAAGAATGTTTTCCAACTGTGCATGTCCACCAGAACCCAACTGTAGGCCAAACCTGGCATGTGGGCCATCAGCTTGAGACCTCTGGTGTGTTTATTGGACAAGAGTTAAGGGGATTTGGGCAGACAGAGAGTGAGAATCATTAGTGGCAAATTTTTTTTTGAGAAGAAAACAAATCAAAATAACAACAGGGAGGAGTCCAGGGCTCTGGGAAGGAAGCCACTCGACTCTCTTCTGTTGAAGGAAGCCGCTAGCATGGCAGGGAGACCCAGCCACACAACAGCACCCTTCACCCTAGGCATGCCATATAAATCAGAAGTATTTGCAAAGGCAAGAGCTCTCCAAAGCCATTTTCCCAATACGAATATTGTCCGAGTGACTGTTGGGGGGGAATACACAAACAGACTGCAATAAAATTAAAAATAACTTTTGAAGGAAATAGTATATTGGAAGGATTCATTACAGAAGTTCAAACAACAGCCCATATGTTTCCCTCCTCCTTATGGTAGAATATACAGAGGGTCTGTAATAAAATGAGGGCAGGGAAGGGGGGTGAAATAGGACTTGCTTGTTGAGGCAGAGGATAAGATCCAAACAGCAGATAAATAACCAAGATATCTTTATGATTATATAGGCACTTGCCTCCTGAGCTAGCAGAAATTTCCTTGCTGATATACATTTGCAATGATGTTTTAATTAACACTGGCTGACTGTGATAAGAACTGAATAGTTTTCCTGTCTATTTTTCTGTCCATCTCCCAACCCCCCACTCTCCATTTGTCTTTAAGTAAACCTATGAATTTAGTCCCTCTGGATATAATTCTCTCTCTAACTTTATTGTTTAGAATCAAAAGTCCCTTGTGATTTTCAGGTTGACTGAAGGTTACATGGCGATGATACAAGAACCTACCCAGAAGTTATGGTTCCTTATAATTTAAGAGAATTACATTTATTCTCAAAGTCTGTCCTAGGCTGTATACAATGTAAAATTTTATTTTATCTTTAAGATAATAAATTTTCCTATAAATCCCAGAACATATTAACTGTTGTAGACAAGTTTTTGAGGGCCTGAAGGAACCAAGAAGAGAGGAGGAACTTTTTCACACCCACACACAATTGTGCTCAAGCTTAAATTTTCATCACAGCATATATATTAATGACATTTTTATTTATGCTTTGTCCTACCGGCTTCGATTCACTGGAGATGATGCCAAAAGCTTAGAATATACAGTTCAGGCTTAATGAGGGATAAAGGGAAGTTGAGATTAGTTGTTTCCTGAACTATCAGTGTAATTAATATTAACTAATTTACTTTTATAAAGGAAGAAATCATCTTTTTTTTTTGAAGTTTATTTTCTAAGAAGCCCTGGGTGGATACCGTATCAGACACTGCTGAGCTTGAAAGGTTTAAGAAAGGACGCATATGAAGTGTACACATTTATAAAGAGAAAGAAAATGAGATAAGGAAAGAAGAAAGAAAGGAAGGAAAGAAGAAAGAAAGACAAAGAGGAAAAAAAGAAAGAAAGAAGAAAATAAGAAAGAAAAAGAAAGAAAGAAAGGAGGGAGGGAGGAAGGAAGAAAGAAAGAAAAGAAAAGAAGGAAAGAAAGAAGAAAGAAAAAAGGGAAAGAAAGAAAAAAGAAAGAAAAGAAAAAGAAAACAGAAGGAAGGATCTGAAGGAAATAAAAGAAAGAAATAAATAAAGAAAAAAAGAAAGAAGGAAAGAAAGAGAGAAAGAAAGAAAAGAAAGAAGGAAAGAAAGAAAAGAAGACCTTTCCACTGTCATCTCATCTAGGGAGATAATGAGATGCTGCCACGATCTTTCTCAGACCACCTTTAAAGTTGTAGGCTCTTTATTTCCTTTGCTTCCTGGTTAACCTTAAGTTTAAGCCCTAATAAAACCCAAATTTATGGGGATCAAGCTTGTCACCAGCCTTTCATTACTGCCAGTTTCCCTTCAATTCCATCTAACTCAGTTTGGGGCATTTAAAAATGTTTTATCACACTTAGTAGAGACGTTTGGTGTAGTCACCAGCAAGCCAAATAATGAGTGTTTTGAAATAAGCCAAGACTGAGGACTCAGATCAGGGACTAAGATATGGATAGTGCTTTAGAGAAGGGGGTCTTTGCTGGGCCCCAGTCCCTCATGTTTTAATCAGGAAAGGCGGGTGGCAGGTCACAGAGATTAGGTTTAACCTTCCTGATATACATCAGATCTCTTGCCCTTTCAACCTTCCAGCAGGGTGAGGAGGCATTCTTTCTGAAACCCATAAATTAGAGACCAAGATTTCTTTGCAAAGTATAATGACAAGATGACAGAATCCCCATGAAGCCTAACTCTTTTCCCTAGACATGAGATTTTTATTTATTTTCTTTGGAACGTTAAGCTACGAGCAGTGGGTCAATGGGTGTACTGCTTTAAAAAAAAAAAAAAGTTAAAAAAATGTTCTGGTCATGAATGCATTGTGCTAAGATTTAAGACAAAAAAGTAAAAAAAAAAAAAAAAGCAAAGGACTCTTCCTCCCTTACATGCTTGTTTCAAAATCCACTAAGTAAGTTATTTAGGTTCTGAAAGTTGTATACAATGTAAATCCATCGGGGCTGAAGTAAAAAAACCCAGGAGCTGTAAAGCTGGTTTCTATATTGTTTGGACATAATACTGTTCTCAAGTGAAGCCATAAGGGAATAGGGCACTTAAAATAGGGTGTCACATTTCAAAGTAATAAATAGCAGATTGATTCTACCTCCCAATTGATCCTGCAGTTTACTTATACACAAGATGGAAAATAAAGTAACAAAGCCACTGTGATTTACTTTGTAGAAATGAGACACTCAGTATTAGCTTAAGTGAATGCAAAGGCCAGCTCTGACAATTTATTACAGACTCAGTCCAAATGTAGTTTGGATCAAGTTGCACTATTGGCACACATATATTGCCATGCTTTTAGCATCTCAACAATTAAACACACTTTAGGCCTCTCTATTTCTTAACATACATTTTGCTATGCTCTTCAAACCAGCCTTGTCATTAAACAGTAGAAATCTGCCCCTTTTCTTTGCTCAACATAGACTCCCTTAAATACTGGGACATCAACTGAATCCTGTCTATGTAGGAGTGGTTCCAAATATTTGGAAATGGGTTGTGATCTAGATGTTTGTTTTCGAAATTCCCTTCAATTCTTTTCTTCCTTCCAAGCACAATGTTTCATAATATGGCTGTTTCGTATTATGAATTGAAAACACTTTTATTCCAGGAGTGTTTGGGGGATTTCCCAGCATCCTTTGGGGCACCCTTATCCACTTGTGTGGGTTTAGGAGAGTTGATCCTGGCTTCTGAATGGCTGGCTCATATTGGAAGGTGCTGACTGGCTGTATCGCTTCATCCTGGACAAAAGTACTGAATCACAAGAATGATAAAACTTACGATTTTTTTTTTTTAGTTTTCACAATGTGTCATAAACTGTGTTAAGTACTTGTCAGTTATTGCCAAATGCAGTTTGCCTATTGTCAGAATAGCCCTATGAAGTAGGTGCTAATCTCTGCCTTTTTCAGAATGGGAAACTGAGGCTTACAGAGGTGAAATCACAGAATAAAGGATTCACACCCAGGCCCACCTGATTCCAGAGTCCATGATCTGGGCCAGTATTGTATAATGTCTCCAAGAAGGGCACATAAATATTGTCCCAAACTCTAAATTACTAATGGCTAAAAGTTCATTGTAAAGCTATTGTTTATAATTCTCCATTAACTTGTTTCAGTGAAGCAAATTATCCCTCCTAAACAGAAACCTGGTGTGAGGGCTCAAGATATTGGTATGCAGTTTATATTACCCTGTATCATCTCCTCTTTTGTTTCTTTGATGCCATAATAGGGCATTTCAGTTTTGTTTCTAATCAGTACTTTCTTTTGGTCTTCCCATGGACTTAGAATGCAAAAGCAGCTTCATAAACTAAAATTGTTTAAAAAATGAATAGTGTTAAGAATGCATGAGACTTTAATTTTTCTCCTAACTCACTGGACAAATGAGAATACATGAGCATGTTTCTATGAGGTATAAGAAAATAATGTCAAACACTGTAGTGGAAGGCATACTTTCAAAAAAGATAAAGGAATATAGAGAACAATAGTTTTTCTGGCCTTCTGGTTCTATAAATATGACGGAATAGATTACCCACTGCACACACACACACACACACACACACTCCACACAGATGTTCACACAATTAAAAAAAGACTGCTAAAAAATGGGAAAAAACTTGTATTTTTTAATGCATTACTGAGCTCTGCATTTTTGTTTAAGTAAAGAATCCCCAGGGAGAAGAAAACAAAAGGAAAAGACAAATCTAGAGAAGGAAGGTAGTACTCAAATTGGCTTTTGATTTCTAAATGGCTACAGAGGGCACAAGACATGGAAGACAAACAGACAACAATGCACCTCATCCTTACTGTAAGAAGCACTCCACATACAAACATGTCATACCAGGAAGCATCATGGAAACTGGACTCCATTGTCTCTACCTTGAAACTGGGTAGAAATAATTTTTAATCATGAAACTGTTCTCATTGTTGTCTGAAAATTCCTCAAGCTGAGAAATCATTTTAAAGTGGTGGCAGGTTTATGGAGCTCCCAGACAACCAGCAGAAGAAAATCAAATATTCTCTGCAGAAACAGAATTCCAAGTATACGCTCACAGCTAAAAAACACAAGCAACAAATGGAATGTGATCTTATAGAAATAAAAGCCATAATCACAACACTGAAGCCTTTGGTAATGAAATAACAAAATGCAAAATGTAAACAAAATATGTTCATTATAATTAGAAAATATAAGAGGAGATTAAAATATGAATTAGACATAAGAGGTGATACAAATGATAGAGTAGATTTGAAAAAGTACCAAATAGAACTTCTAAGACTGAAAAAGTAAATATAATACTTGAAGTTAAAAACTTAATGGTTGTTTTTAACTGTAAATTCTAAATAGCCAAAGATACTGTGAACTGGATTCTCAATCAGAAGGAATTATGCAGAATGCAGTACAGGGTGACAAGGAAATAGGAAATACAAGAAGAGGTTACAAGGAAAGAAAGAAAACATCCAACATATGATTACCTAAGTTCCCCCAAAAAACAAGATGAGAAACTGAGGGAGAGGCAATATTTAAAGACTGAGACTTTTCCAAAATTTATGACAGACACAAGGCTTCAGTTTTTACAAAACCCAAGGATCCACCCCAAACTATATGCAGTCACCTTATAACAAAAATTAGAATTATAAATGATCTTAAATTCAAGCAGAGAAAAAATTACCTATAAGGAAAAACAATTGAACTGATAACTGACTTCTCAAGAGTGACATAGAAGAGAGTGAGATAAAATTTTCAATAAGAAAAAAAAAAATCATCAATTTAAAATTGCATGCAACATGCAGCTATCTAGAATGAAGAGAAAACAAAGACATACTCGGTTAAACAGAAATTGAGTTTAACACTAAAAGATTATCAATTAAGAAATAATATCTTTTGCTATGAAGCAAAAGGAATTTGTATTTAAATTTAAATTTAGGTAAGCATTAGCCATATTAAAAATGATAACGCTATTTTGAGAAATTAAAATATGTAGATACAAAATACTAGAAAAATTACAGTTGGAAGGTGTTGACTGGATTTGTAGCATTCTAAAATTTTAGGAGAAAAAAAGATATTAGTTCAGTCTAGGTTTTGTAAGTATGCATGCAAACACCTTAGAGTTGCCACTACAATTTTAAAAAAGAGGAAGCATGCAAAATTTACAAAGCAATGAATGAAATAATGGAATTAATGGGGGAAACAAAAAATATGGAAGACACAGAGGAGAAAACAGGAAAAAATGGAACAAAAAGCATGTACAAGATGGTAAAAATAAATACAAGTATATAAGTAATCACAATAAATGTAAATGTACTAAATTTATTCCGTACTTTAAAAGCTTGACAAACCAAATTAAAACAACATAAGCAAAATGCAGATGTATGCTGTTTTTATGAGACATATCTATAATATAAGAACAAAGCAGGTTTGAAAGTGAAAGGATAAAAAAAGATATTCCCAACAAAAGCAAGTCAAAAAGAAAGTTGTGAGGCTTTCTTTCAGACAAATTAGAATTTAAGGCAAAAAATTTACCAGAGATAAAGATAATAACTGTAATATGAATAATACAGTCAAATTAGTAAAAATCTTACACAAAATTTCTAAAATTATAAGTGCTTATTACATAGCTTCAAAATACATAAATAATAAAGCTAGACTCTCGGGAGAAATTAACAAAATCCAGCATCATTGTGAAGAATTTTAACACCCTCTTAATAACTGATAAATGAAGCAGCCAAAATATTTTTTTAGCTGTAGAATATTTGCACAGCATATTCAATAAGCTTGATCTAAGGGACCTAAATAGATGAATGAATCCTCAAATTTAAAACAGTACACTAAATGACACTCACTAAAAATTTTTGAAAACTGGCCATGCACTCTTTTTCTTTCTGCTAGTACTAACAACTTTTAAAAGCTTACATCATACCATCATGTGAATCATATAATCAACAACTGATAAACAGTAATAGTTAACATGCATTAACACTTAATTGTACTTCATAAATATATACAATTTAAAAAGGAAGTGAAAAGACAACCCACAGAATGGAATATATCCTTTGCAAATCATATATCGTATAAGGAACATGTATCTAGACTATAAATAAAGCTTGCAACTCAATAATAAAAGACAAATAACCCAATTGATAAGTGGACAAAACACATGAATAGACATTTTTCTAAAAGTTATACTAATCGCTGATAAGCACATGGAAATATTCTTAACATGTCTAGCCATCAGGGGAATACAAATCAAAGTTACACTGAGATACTATGTCACAACCATAATCAAAGGAAAGTTAATAATAAGTGTTAATAAGAATGAGGAAAAGTGGGAAAAAACAATTTCAAATGGCTAAACATGTTGTTCCTACAAGACCTATTACTTCCAATCCTAGAAATAAAAAATTAGAACAGTCATAATCACTAAACAAATTGAATCCATAGTCAGACATTTTTCCTTAAAAAGACTCCAGGTCTGGACAGGTTTCTGGTGAGTTCTACTCACTTTTAAAGAACAATTCCAAACAAACACAAAAATTTCCAGAGAAGAATAAAAGAAAAAAATCCCTCTTCAGCATATTTTATGAGACTAGTAAGTTGTGATTCCAAAACCTGTCAAAGAAAACATGATAAAGAAAAACACAGGCCAATCTCACTAACAAAAAACATATATCCTAAACAAAATATTAGCAGATAGAATCTAGTTATGCATAAAACAGAGAATTCATCATGACGAGTCAGATTTATCCCTGGAATTCAAGCTTGAATTAACATCTGGAAATCAAGGAATTATTCACCATGTTAATAAATTAAAGGAGAAAAACTACATGATCATCTTATTAGATGCAGAAAATAAGTGTTCAATATGTGTTACTGTCCATTCAGTTAAAAAGTGCTTAGGAAAAAAGAGGAACTTCTTAATATGACAAACAATTTCTAGCCAGCATTCCACTGGAGAGTCTAGAAAGCGAAATAAGGCAGGAAAAGCATATATGGAAGGATTATTAAGCAAATAAAAATGCCCTGCTATGTAGATGATGTAGTTTGTCTATGTAGGAAAACTGAAATTATCTACCAAAAATTATGAAAGTTAAAGAGTTTAGCAAGGTAGAAAATTTCAAAATAGTCAATATGGAGAGGTCAGTAGCTTTTATAAACACCATCAACAGTTAGAAAATGCAACAAAAATATTATTTGGAATAGCAATTTAAAATAAAATACATAGGATTAAATCTAGGCCTTTTACTTTTCCATATATATTTGGAAAGCAAGTTGACTTTCAACTTCCATTGGAATTTTGAGTGAAACTACAACCAATCTATAGGAAACTCTGGAGGCAAATTATATTTTTATGGCTTTAATCATTTTTTGTGAGTAGCTACACATTAACATTGATGAAGTTCGAGGTATAATGCTGCGGGAATAAAGTCACAGCTGATTGCCTAACATAAAAATACTTTTGCTCAAAAACATACAAGACTGAACAGATTAGAGATACAAAGGACAACAAGAGAATGATCACACACCATTTAGAATACGGGAGTACCAAACACATTGCTAATCTATTTCTTAATAGGTTGATGAATATACAAATACATACTTTATTATTTTCCTTATTCTTAAAATCCAATATAACTATTTTGAATTATTTAATACAAACCTAAGTGCTTTTAGAAAGACAAAAACTGAAAGAAAAAAGGATGTCAAAGATAATCTTCTACTGTGATTCTCAAACGGTGCATTAACAGTCAGTTAAAATGATGACGATGATGACAATAATAGTGGCTTTCTCTATGACATGCTACTAAGAAGTTTATTTCTAGTAATAATATGTCAAAGTTGACGAAAGGTTTGCCTTCAAAAATTATCAATTAGAGCAGAATCAAAGTTCTTTCTATTGTAACATCATGTTCACAGACTGGTTTTATCATCTGCTTTGAACAGGGCATGAAGACAGCCACAGCAGGAATCATGCCTAACCCAGGGCCAATTTTGCTATGCCTCCCTTGGAATGACCTACTATGACTGGTAAAACTTGAACAACTGAGGTGCTTAGATGCATAATTAGATGTGTTTTCCTAAAATTATTTTTTTGGAATTCTTTCAGATTTCGGGTACATCCATGAAAATGCGTTGTATGAGTATATATTATCGATTTTTTTCACCTTGACATAACAGTAGTCATTTAGAAAGGGATTAACATTTATTGACTATCATGTTAGGCAGTGAAACACGTGATCTCATTTAATTTTTATGATAGCCTAATGAGATAGGTATGTCGACCTAAAAGGAAGAAGTTGAAACAAAATCAATGTAAGTAGAAATTTGATTTGGGTTAAGCTAGAGGACTGCAACCTGGGAGCTTAAATTCAAGTTGCCCTGAATATACACTCTGATTATATTAGGAGCAGTTACAAGTGGACTTTTAAAGGCCAAAAAGGGGGACTGTGAGTGGGTTTATACAAAATTGTTTGTCAGGAATTCTCACTGGTTTACAGAAATAACATTGATTAGTGATTGGCTATACACTGTGAGGCTACAGGGTGTGGGTACAGCATCCAGTACAGCATTATTAGGTTAATTTATAGCTTCCTGTGCAGTTTCAAGAGATGAATACATGGCTCAAGGGGGAAACAGGACGTGACTGCTGTCTCATTTTAATGTCTCTCTGGGCCTGATTATTTAAAAGGACTCACATTCCCTAGATAAAAATTCTTTTCTCAGGTACTATTATTCTCTTTTTTATATCGGTGAAGAAATGTAGGCCTTAAAATGTTAAGAAATCTACCAAAGTTTTCTTTGCTCACGAGTGACTGAGTTGGGTTTGAACTCTGATCTGGCTGGTTCTAGAGCCCATTTGTCTGGCCCTCATCCTATTCTTCCTTTCTCAGGAGTTGAAAAGCTCCATTCAAATAAAACTTCATTATGTTAGAGATGAAGGCACTAAAACCCGAAAATGGGGGTAATTTTGCAACATAGGCCAATTTAAGACCCCAAAATAGGCAATTCATGATAAGCATGGCAGAAAAAAGACATTATATGATACTGGGAGAAAGCATTTCAGCTGATTACTAATGGTTTATCTGTTGAAGAAGAGGGCATGGGACTATCACTGATTCTTAAGCTGTTCAGACCACAATATCTCTCCTTGGAAGGAAGTGCATGTGTACACATCCATGCATAATTTGCACATGATGCCAGGGTTTCTCTAGTCCCTTGAACTCCATCTTCAAGTCTTACCAGGAAGAGTGGATTCTTCTGGATCCCACAGATCTGTGAAATCCCTTCCAGCTTAATAATTCAGCGATTCTAAAATACCTCTTCCAATAACTACAAAAGGGAGCCTTCCATGCCAGAGGAAAGAACAGGCGCCTTTGGTCCTCAACCGTAAGCTATCTGCATACTGAGAAACTCAGTGGGGCCTCTCCGATATTTTAGTGTGTCTACTGAGGAAAGCTTTGTGTCAGGCTTGTTGGCAGGAACACAGGAAATGAGGACAGGGGCATTAACAGCCTTTGTAAACAGCACCTTCAAGGTCTTCAATCACCAATTTGAGGGTGTTCACCACCAGGGTGGAAAAAAAGAGAAGAAGAGGTAAAAGCCAAACAGGAAATGCAATGAAGGGAGATGAAAGAAGATCAATAAAGAGAGAAACATTTGGTTTGAAGTCTTAACTTTAAAATAATGGGAACTCCCTGGCCACCCCCTCCAGAAAGTAATTTGGGGCATTACTGCAGGTCTGGACCTTAGGTGTAATTGCCCCAGATTCCAGGCCCACAGAGGTTTAGAATTCCAGGGCTTGTGCAAATAATTCAGTTTGGGAATGCAGATTTATTACCACCTTTTAAATTAAAAAAAAAAAAAGATTTTAAGATTACTTAATGCTAAAAGATACTGTGGATTTTAATTTTTTTCCCTTCTTTCTGAATTAAGGAGAGGCAAAAGGAATTTTCCTGAGAGTATATGTCCAAAAGACAATGCAATGCCATATTATAGAAATGAATCTCTAGTTGAATTTCTTGAGTGGACAGGGAATGGGATTTTCCAGGGCAAAGGATCCTTCAGATCATTAAGTGTGAGACGCTGATCCCTGTGGCCTCCTAGGTCATTTAGAATTCAACAGTCTTTGCTTAAAGAGATATGTAGCATCATCCCTAGAGATGCTAGGACTCTTGAAAAACCAAGCACTACGGAGTACTTTAGAAATCCCAGGTCCAACTGGCGGCACAGGAGTGAGTAGAAAATGAAAACACATTGCTTCTCAAGCCTTTAATTTTCTTTTAGGCATTCATTTTGTTCGTAGGATCTTGAACCAAATGCCAATTTCATGATCACATTTTCCCTTTGTGTTTTGCACAGAGGAGAACAGAGAGTTGAAGATATTCTAGAAGCAAGGCAAAAGGATTGGAGATTTAAAAGAAGATAAGGAGAAAGACACACGATTCCAATTACATGATGAAAGTGGCCATTATTTTGGGGCAGGAAAGGATGAGCAATTCCATTCCCATCCCTAAATTGTTTTTCAACTTCCACCATTTAGAGAGCTCACTCTTATCTCTGTAGCTTGGAGAGTCTTGAGGTGAAATGAAAATCCCAAATGATTTTCCAAATTGTAGTTAGAAATTAAATAGGACCAAGTCACCCTTTCTGCTAATTTTATAACAACAGCTGTGTTTAAAAGTAAACACCTGTCTTTCCTTATTATTAGGGCTCAGCAAAAGAAAGAAGATCCATTATTTTGAGAAGAATTTATTTACTCATTAAATAATTTTTTTCTTAAATTTACTTTGATTTGGTCTCTCATTGAAGCACTCAACAAATGGGGTGTGGACAGTACAGAATAACTTTTTTCTCCCACCTTCCCCTTTCTTTTTAATAAATGTAGAGTTTTAGGCAGAAAGTGAATCCCTGTAACATTTTAGGCACACAGCAGAGTGACAGAGAGATATTAATAAACACCATTACAGGCCGGGCGCGGTGGCTCACGCCTGTAATCCTAGCACTTTGGGAGGCTGAGGCGGGCGGACTGCCTGAGCTGAGGAGTTCAAAACCAGGTTGGGCAACATGATGAAACTCCAACTCTAGTTAAATACAAAACAAAACAAAACACAACAACAAAAAAATTAGCCAGGCGTGGTAGCGTGTGCCTGTAGTCCCAGCCACTCGGGAGGCTGAGGCAGGAGAATTGCTGGAAACTAGGAGGTGGTGGTTGTAGTGAGCAGAGATCGTACCATTGCTCTCCAGCCTGGTGACAGAGCGAGACTCTATCTAAAACAAAACAAAACAAAACAAAACAAAACAAAACAAAACACACCACTGCAGGTACTTTTACTTTTATTCTCCGATGTTTTTTGTTTTTTCATTTTGGGGAGGGGCAAACATTTTACAATAGATGCTTTATGACATCTAAATTACTTATCTCCTCCGTCTAAATCCTAGTGATTTATAAGTCTTAATTTTGTAGCTATTCCCCCATGATTCCTCTCCCCTGAGACCTCATACTTCTTTACATTCTTCTACTTGAGTCACAGTTTCTGTGGACACCAGGTCACAGGGCACTAACTGTCACCATAAACCATTGAGATTGTTACCTCTATGTTGGGCCAATTTGAGGGAAGCCAGCTTTTATCAGGGCTTTACATCATACCTGGGCACACATAGGGCAGTAAGTTGGGGAAGCTCCCATCAAAAACCCACTGATCATTGGTTCTCGGTCATGGTGGCCTGCTAGACTTATTTGGAGACTTCTAAAAAAATACCATTGTCCAGTACTCGCTTCCAGAGACTTTGAGATCATCTGGTATTTGTAAGCATCAGGATTTTTTAAAGTTCCCTGGTAGATTCTACATTTGCAACCAAATTCCAGAAATACTGCCTTAGAGTCTTTATCTTTTTTTGATTGCAGATTTCTTTCCTGCTCCATTGACAGAATTAATGTAGCTCCAAATATGGGAAAACTTCTATGCACATTTCTTCTGCAAACTTCTGAGACTGGGAATTTTAATAGCCATCAAAGGACCTCCTCTTTCCTCATCCTCCTGCCCCCAGCCTGGAAAAGCTGCCCATAGGGTTATTTATGAAAGTAGAGTCCATGCCGAGATGCAAATTGCAACTGTGTCCGTAGAACCAAATCAGCTCTTTTAACAAAATGTGTGCTCTTCTATGATTCCCTGAAGTCTATATCAAAACCTAACTCCTCAAATATTTTGATGGGATTTGGCACCAACATAAGATTCCTCTCCTGCTGCGGTTTGGTGCCTGGGTTCTGTGGTGTCTGGCGGCACCTTTGTAAGTAGTCCCGGTCTTTGTCAGCCTGCAATTAAATCAGTGCCGAAGATGCTTCAAGTTCAGAACCCGAACTATGTGATGTTTTAAGAAATGATTGTTCGAGCTTAGTGGGAGTGGGAGAAATCTGATGTATAATCGTAGGAAATTTCACATGAAAGGCATTCAGCGAACTTATAAGGCTCTTCCTTCCAAAACTCTCTTCTTTATGCCAGGTGCAAAGTGGCTTTAACACTCAGAGGCAAAGTATCTCTTACACCATAAAACACTGTTCTGGGTAAACATGAAGTGGTTTACTAGAGAGAGTGTAAACTTCCCAGAAAGATTAGATAATGGCTCCTCAGCAGGTGCAGCCTCAGACATCTATGGCCATGGATGGAAAATCTCTGCGTGACTTGATTTAAATAGCATCTATGAAGCCCTCTCTTCAAATTAGGAAAGAGATATAGGAAAAAAGAGAATTGGATCTAAATGTGGGGTTTCATTTGATCCTTGGATACCCTGCAGATTCTAAGATCTATTTAAACAGTGAAAAATCTAAGAGCATGATGGCAAATGAATTTGCAAGTGAAAAGTGCAAATGACACAGTTAATAACCTTGGAAGAACAACGCCGGCTGTAGCACACTCTTCGGCTTTTGCAAGTTCTCAGAGTCATGAAAGATGCAGAAAGTGGAGGATGCAGTTTTACGCACTTCCAAATAGTTGGGTTCAATATGAGTAGGCTATGCATTGAAGCTCTGGCAGATAAAGCAGGTTAAAATCATGCCCTTTGCTCTGCCTGAATTTCCATGACCTTTGAGTAGACTTCTGGGGCAAATGATCCAACTCCCTAACCCCTCACCACATACAGGATCTTGACCAGAACCTCTGTTTAGATGAAAGTGTCATCCTTCATGAGCATGAGAATTTAATCCAGTAAAATAGCTCTGTAAAATGACTGCACTCAACTTTGATTACTTCCTTCTGATTTCTTTTGGCATTCTGCTCATTTGGGATGAGTAGAAGGAGTTACCTACTCTGTGTGAAAGATATGGTTAAAGAAGTAGGAGAAGAAAGGGGAAGACACATTCTCCAACCTAGAAATTACTGCTGTCACTGTATTTTTAAAAATATAATCAGTGGTGTAGACTGAAGGCAAGAGGAGCTAAAATTAACTTAAAAATGCAGCAACACTTTGAGAAAACTGAAGGTCTTTTTCGGCACTGGGGAATCAATATTCTACAAAATAATTGTTTATCTATCTGAACATTCTGATTTGAATTCATAGCCCTGTTATCTTTTCATTTTTGTTTACAACATTTTAAAAGAAGTAACCATTTGCATAGAACAAAACATAAACAGAACAGAATGGTATGCGGTTAAAAGTAGGTGACTTCCCATGCATACCCTGCAGGCACTGTCTCACATCCCAAGAACAAGCACCTGTTTCTTGAAATCCAGGCTGAGAGCATGGGGCTAGATGCAAAATCCATGCCAGGGTATTCAGATTGCTGATGACACATGATGGGGCAGCTTATGAGGTCATTCC
The DNA here is from genome assembly GCF_000951035.1 of Colobus angolensis palliatus. Lineage (NCBI taxonomy): Eukaryota > Metazoa > Chordata > Mammalia > Primates > Cercopithecidae > Colobus > Colobus angolensis. Next base: position 3,075,710 of record NW_012115722.1, on the reverse strand, counting down.
ACAGCCTGAGGAGTGAGTCAGTATTATTTATGGTATGCCATGAATCTTATATTCGACACCACGTTTGACACCATCAATACCACGTCAGGACCAGCTACATAATTTGTGGGACTCAGTGCAAAAAAACATAAGAATTTTAAGATGGTACCAGCAGAGTGCTAAACCATGGTTGCATAGGTCCACATGCCCACAAAGCCTACCTGAAGCACATATTAGGGGGGTGTTATTATCCCCAGTGAACAAATGAGGGAATGAGGCCAACAGAGGCAAAACGACTTGCCGAAGATTGTTTGGCCAATGGGAGTCACATTCACACCAGACATATTGGACCCCCAAACCAGCAGACTGTCTGCAATCTTGACTGGCTTAGCCCTTTAACTTTTCAAGAACATCTTCCTGGGTCACAGGGGCAAATCACCATGCAATAATGTCCATATGGCACGCTTAGAAAGGAGTCCGCCTGGAAAACGTTTAGGATGACCAGCACAGTATGATAATTCCAAACAAATTACAATCCTTATCTTGGATTATGAAATGCCATTCAGAGTGAGATTTCATAAGATGAATCAGGCTTATTTATAATAAGTATGTCTAGTCAAAATAGGAGAACTACTTAACATTATAATTAAAACTGATACATATCTAGTTGAAAAACGATCCGGTCCCTAAAATACTTCCACAGGAGATGGTTACATACTTTGGCACAAAATCCCCCTGTCTCTTCCAAAACACTAACTTTTTTATTCTGAAGGGGAGATTTTAAATTTTCCCACAATCTCATATCAAACAAGAGTCCAGCATTATGCATTCAATGAGCCTTAGCACGCAGCAGCCCCAACATCAAATGCACTTGTGTTGTAAGCTGAGACTCAAGGAAATATTTACTTATTTAAAATATTTTTGTTCATAAGTTAGACAAACAGCAATATTTTATTTCACTGTGTTTTAAAACAGTCCTGTAGACAGAAACCCTACAGACCCCGTCTATGATCATGCTTACATCTGTAGACAGATTTAATTATTTTTTCTTTGAAGTCAGATACCTACTGACAATTTTACATATGAACCTAGTTCACTTGGAAGTGGGTGGGAGAAACCAACTATAGAAAATCATATAATCTTTTTGCATTATATTCATTATTTTCTCTATAAATTTGGCCAAAAGCACAGCAACTCTCCCGATGGCAGATAAACTTCAGCCAGTAGCAGACAGAACTTCATGGATATTTTCAAGGAGACCCAAGCAGGGCAGATGCTGGTGGCTGGATGATGACATGATTACTACTGGGAGAGACTGGAGTCATCTCTTGCAAGTGGTCCCATTTTCAAAATCTTCAAAGGAGGAGTTTTTACAGTGTCACTGCTGATTACTTAAGGTATCAAACATTCATCTTTAAGACCAACTGAAACCTTTCAGTGTTTTTTTCTGACTTCTTTTATTTTGAAATAATTAACTTCCTTCCTTCCTTCGTTTTCCTTCCTTCCTTCGTTCCTTCCTTGCTTCCTTCCTTCCTTCCTCTCACCACAGCCTCAACCTCCCAGGCTCAAGCAATCCTCTTGCCTCAGCCTCCAGCATAGTTGGGACTACAAGCATGTGCCTCCACACCCAGATAGATAGATAGATAGATAGATAGATAGACAGATAGATAGATAGATATAGATATACAGATATATAGATATAGATAAAGATATAGATATGTAGTAGAGACTGGATATCTCCATGTTGCCCAGGCTAGTCTTGAACTCCTCCCACCTTTTCATCCCAAAGTGCTGGGATCACAGGTGTGGGCCACCATGCCTGGCCTCCGTTTATTGCTATCAGCAATGAGCATGAGCTAGACTAGTGGTTCTCAAAGTATGGCCCCTGGAACCTAGCAGCATCAGCTTCCTTTGGGCACCCCCTGAATCAGAAACTCTGAGGTTAGGGCCCAGCAATCTGCATTCTAACAAGCTTTCCAATAGATTCTGACATGGGCTAAGGTTTGGGAACCACTGAGCTGGAAAATGAGAACCTAATTTGGGATGAGTTCTCTGGAGAAATAATAAAATTTTGATGACGTTTCAATTCTATCAAAGGAGAGATCCTGCTTGGCCTCAAAGCAAGAGGCTTGACCTCAGACAATGAGGAAGGGTGCATATTCACACATTTCCCATTGTTTTTTATGTACCTTTAAAGCAGGTGTGTTCTAAAAGTACGTATGACTTCTGGTATTAAATAAAATGTCATGGATTCTATGACAGCTATGTCTTAAAAGTCTTGGGCCTCAACCCTCACTGTGCACAAGAATCGCCTAGGGGAACATCTGGAAATAGCCAGACACCGTCTATCCCCTTAACATTCACATTTACTTGTTCTGGAATAGGACCATATCTTTTTAAAGTTTTTTTATGATTCTAATGTGCATTCAAGGTTGAGGACTCCCAACTCATGGCATTCCAGGTACTATTATTAGCAAATGTTACTTGGTGCCATTTTTGCTAAAAAAAAAAAAAGAAAAAACAACTGAGATTTCAGTTATCACTTTACTGTAAAGGAGTCCGGGGCTGTGATTCTATCTGAATATTGATGTGAAAGTTCCTTTCCCCCTCTAGGCCTCAGTTTCTCTCTCTGTCCACTGAGGATCTTGCCAACTGATGCTCTCTGGTTCTATGACCCAGTGAGTGGTCCAGAGGCTTCACAAAAGGGAGGCACACTGGAGGCTGATGTTGGCAGTGCCCACAGACAGAGAGCCTCAGAGTAGATAGGGTTCAGTCCTTATCTGCTGCTGGCCCCAGCTGAGTTGAGCCTATATGACACCAAAGATGTAAGTGAAGAAGGAATGATGTAAACATCCCAGTCTTCTACTCAGTTGTTTGGCATTAAGAATGCCCTAATAAATGACAAATTGTTTTCTGAGACCTGGGTAGTCCCCAGCCCCCATCCCAGCAGTGTAGATTGGGGTCTCTCTGTCATTCACACCCCCATTCAGTCCTTTGTTCTTTAAGATGATCCTCCTCCCTAGATGTACCATACTGAGTCCACTCAACCAAGAGCTCCCTCTGGAAGACCCCTGAGGGAGGGACTACATCTTAAATTTTGCTGAAGCCTTTATGAGGTGGTGTTCAGTTCCTTCCTCCAACAAAAATGTTTGACATATTTGTTGACTTGGAATTCAAGGCAATGAGTCAACATATGAATAACTGTGAAGTTCTGTTTTTGAAACGAAAGTGAATGAAAATAGCTAATAAAGTTGATGACAGTGGTAGAGAAAGCCAATAATTGCTAAGAATAATGTGGTGCTATGTAGATTTACACATTTAATCTTCACAGCAAACTCATGAGGTGGATACTGTGATCCCCCACATCAAACAGGTAAGGAGACTGGAGCTCCAGAGGTTAGGTAACTTGCCCATGTCACCAAATACTACATGGTAGTGGGGATTCCAACCCAGCCTTCCCTGACTTCAAACTCTTACCCAACTCTGTAGCATGACTTTCCACTTCTCTCTGCACATTCCTATTTAACATTTTAATATAATTATAATCAATGAATATTTGTGTTTAGACTTTGTGCCAGCTCTTTGTTAAGCCCTAGAGTTATAGAGATGGATAAGACGAGCTTCCATCATCAGAGATTTCATAATCGTATAGGGAAGACAGACATGTGAGTCACCAATATATATTTACAGTTAGAAATATGTGCAAAAAGAAAGGAGTCCTTAATTATTCTTGCATTATGTTATGTGGTCTTCAAAAAAGTTGGTCAAGGAAGGTAACAGATCTTAGACAGTTAGCCTGTCCTACAGGGAAGCATTATTGTTACACAAAGAAAGGCAAGAATGCACACACATATGTGCATATATGAATATCAACACATATATTTACATATGTAATATTGTATAGGTGGGCACATTTGCAATATTTCCAAAAATTTTCTGATTGTAAGAACTTGTTAAAAAATATCCCCAAGTGCATCAGATTTTATCAAGTACCCTAGGAGATTATTTTGGCTCTGACAAGTTTGGAAAACATGCATATATGTAAAATGGACTTTATATCTCCTCCTTTTAATCCAGAATTATATCCAGAAAATTATAATTTTTATAATCTCTAAATTATAATTTTCTGGATATAATTCTTAAGTGTAATAAATTTTTTTTACTGAATTCATTATTACCTGGATTTCTCAATACCACAAGTTAAATTGGGCTGCTTGAAACATAACTACTTGTAAGTAAAATTTCCTTTTTTTTTTTTTTTGACATGGAGTCTGGCTCTGTCGCCCAGGCTGGAGTGCAGTGGCACCATCTTGGCTCACTGCAAGCTCCGCCTCCTGGGTTCACGCCATTCTCCTGCCTCAGCCTCCGAGTAGCTGGGACTACAGGCACGCACCACCACACCCGGCAAATTTTTTGTAATTTTAGTAGAGACGGGGTTTCACCATGTTAGCCGGGATGGTCTCGATCTCCTGACCTCATGATCCGCCCGCCTCAGCCTCCCAAAGTGCTGGGATTACAGGCGTGAGCTACCGCGCCTGGCAGTAAAATTTCAATATAGTAAACTGACAACAGAACTTTAAAAATATTCTCTCCCACAACAAACACACACACACACACACACACACACAGTATTACTTTGTTTCTAAGCAAAGATGCTCAAAACTTGTTTGTTAAACAATTCAATGAATACAGTTAACCCTAAGCTGAACAGTAATTCTTTAATATATCAGCATTACAAAATATTGGCATCCAAATTACTATGTCTTACATAAGCCATCCATGCAAAATTACGGGGGGCATTGTCAAGATAGAGATATTTTCCTATCTCTCATCTTTCAGCAAAAGCATCTAAATGCGAAGTGCCTTTCTACACTCCACAGTCCTGTTTATTGGTCATAATGTATTAATGGGCAATCCAGATCTCCAAGTCCACCTTCCACTTTGTGTTCCCCTTGTTCCCCGTCTGTTTACAATTTCCAAACAATTTTACAGTGCAATTAAGGAAGGCCTGCATTAACATCAAATATTTATACCTCTGTGATTCTGATTTAGAATTTAGCTTTGGAGTAAAACCCAGGGCCAAATTGCTTCTGTTAATCAGTTCTACAGGGGCTTCGTCCATCCTCTTAGGAGCTGACAATACACCAAGTCTGTGTTCCTCCTGCATGCCTGCAGCAAAAATGATAGTAGTGGGATCTTTTGATTTGACACCAGAGCCTTCCATGGCTGGGACTTGATGGAGTAAGTAAGGTAGAATGTGAGAGTGGGTTGGCCCAGAAAACACTTCTGAGTAAGTTTCAAAAGCACCCTACTATAGGTATGCCCTACTCAGCACTCTACTGCAGCTACAAATGGTAGCCAGTTGTTGCAAGCCAGGCAAGTCAGAGCCAGGAAGATTCAGTTCTGGAATTTTGGTTTGAAGGAAAAATTATCTTTCTCCTCTTCTTACTGAAAGAGTAATAATAATAGTAGCTTTCTTGCTATAATATCAATTTAAAATGAGAGCCCCTTTGGCTCTGAGTTGGCATACTTTTGATCCTATGGATTAACTTTATGGAAATGGATTAATCAGGACTCTTGCAAATGACAGAAACCAGTTCATTGGCTCACACACAATTGTCACAACTTGGTTGCTTGTCTCATTTTTTTAATCCATTTTCCTCTGTGTGGCCTCACTTCAGGCTGGGTTTTCCCATGCTGTGGCTAGAGGGTCACCAGTATTATAGGCTTATAGCTTATTTTTTCATTAAATCCAGCAGAAAGAAATTTCTTTCTCTACCCAAAATCCAGAATTGAGTATCACTGACTCTGGCTTGCCTGTGGTCAACTGATCAACCATTACACAATGCAGTGGACAAGTTGAATGTAACACTCCGATTAGCCAGGTCTTAGCATCATGCACACCCCTAGAAGTATGAGCTTTTACTGTGACTGAAACCCACTGGAAACACAGGAACTAAAACTTGGGAAGAAGTAGCTTTGTTTTTGTCAGAAGTCGAAAAATGGACCTTGGGCAGACAAGACAATGAGAAAACAAATTTGTTCCTGAATAACCTTCATGGCAGCAATGTTTGCCCAGGAGTAGACATCAAACAATATGATTATAGCTTACTATCTATTGTTGAAATAGTTTTCAAAAAGATGGTGAACTCATGACTCTCATACAGATATACAAGGAACACATGTCAAAATTTGTATTTAAGTCATTAAACAAAATGAGGAAACAATGCAGATGTCACAAGTAGTTCAAAGGAGAATCTGAAGAACATCCATGGTATTAGCTTGGGAATATTGAAATGAACTTGCAAATGAATGCAAAACAATCTTTCCACAGTGAGGGAGGGCTGTTCCTCCACACGACAGAATGTAGTTGCATGTCTGCAGAAAGAACCCTTTGCATTGCCATGAGTTCTCTAGTCCTTACAATTCACGGACAAGAAGGGCTAGAACCAGAAAACCTGGAGGAGTGTGCTGAAAAAGTACAAAATTTCCAGGACAGATACCCGATGATCTTTTTTGTTTATTTCAAATTTCTTTATACTCTTCCTCTCACAGAGAGGTTATTCTGATTACCAAATAAGGTTGATTTCATTAGCACTGGCTTGATTATTTACATGTGTGGAACAAGAGTACTCATTTGAGGCAGGAGAATAGGTTTTGGAGGCAGAGAACCTAAGGCCCCACCCTGACTTCCTACAACTAAATTGAAAGGAAAATTCTAACTTTTCACACCTAAGTAACAAAAGGACCAGAAGTCACTCCCTTTGCGAATCCCCATGTTTTTTGCGTGGCAGATGGGAAATTGAAAGTACCTCTGATTGGTTACTTTTTGCAACCAATCAGACCTTTGCATAGGAGTTTAACGTTGTAACTTTACTACAGCATCTGATTGGTTGCTGTCTGCAACCAATTTCTATACAAATACATATGTATATTTCTAACAAATATATAGAAATTAAACAATATGTTCTTGAATGACCAGTGAATCAATGAAGAAATTAAGAAAAAAAATGAAAAATGTCTTGAAACAAATGATAAAGAAAACACAACATCCAAAACATAGGGGAAGGAGAGAACAAAACCAGTACTAATAGGAAGTTTACAGCCATAAGTGCCTACATCAAAAAAGAAAACAAAACAAAAAAAAACTTCAAATAAACAACCGAATGACACATCTTAAAGAACTAGAAAAGCAACAGCAAATCAAACCCAAAATTAGTAGAAGAAAACAAATAATAAAGACCAGAGCAGAAATAAATGAAATTGAAACAAAGAAAACAATACAAAAGATAAATGAAACAAAAGGTTGTTTTTTGAAAAGTTAAACAAAATTGACAAACCATTAGCCAGACCGACTAGGAAAAAAATTAGAGAAGACCCAAACAAATAAAATCAGATATGAAGAAAAAGATATTGCAACTGATACTTCAGAAATTCAGAGGATCATTAGTGGCTACTATGAGCAACTATATGCCAATACATTGGAAAACCTAGAAGAAACTGACAAATTCCTAGACATATACAATTTACCAAGGTTGAACTATTAAGAAATTCAAAATTCAAACAGACCAATGACAAGGAATGATATAGAAGCCATAATAAAAAAGCTTTCAGCAAAGAAAAGTCTGGGACCCAATGGCTTCACTGATGAATTTCACCAAACATTTAAAGAACTAATACCAATCCTATTCAAGCTATTTAAAAAACAGAGGAGGGGGAAATACTTCCAAACTTACTCTATAAGGCCAGTATTACCCTGATAACAAAAGCAAAGACACATTAAAGAAAACTACAGGTCAGTGTCACTGAATAAATTGATGCAAAAATCTTCAGAAAAATACTAGCAAACTGAATTCAACAACACATTATAAAGATCATTCATCATGACCAAGTGAGATTTATTCCAGGGGTGCAAGGATGGTTCAACATATGCATGTCAATCAATGTGATACATCATATCAACAAAATGAAAGATAAAAACCATATGATCATTTCAATTGATGCTTAAACAGCATTTAATAAAATTGAAAATACCTTCATCATGAAAACCCTCAGAAAACTGGGGACAGCAGGAACATACCTCAATATAATTAAAGCCATATATGAAAGACCCACTGCTAGCATCATACTGAATGGAGAAAAACTGAAAGCCTTTCCTCTAAGACCTAGAAGATGACAAGGATGCCCGTTGTCACAACTGTTATTCAACATAGAAGTGGAAGTCCTAGCAGAGGAATCATACAAGAGAAAGAAATAAAGGGCATTCAAATTGGAAAGAAAGAAGTCAGATTATCCTTGTTTCCAGATGATATGATCTTATGTTTGGAAAAACCTAAGAACGCCACAAAAACACTGTTATAATTGATAAACAAATTCAGTAAAATAGCAAGATACAAAATCAACACACAAAAATCAGTAGTTTTTTTATATGTCAACAGAGAACAATTTGAAAAAGAAATCAATAAAGTAATCCCATTTATAATAGCTACAAATAAAATTAAAGATCTATGAATTAACTTAACCAAAGAAGTAAAAGATCTCTGTAATAAAAACTATAAAACATTAAATGCATGAAATTGAAGAAGACACAAAATAATGGAAAGATATTCTATGTTCATGGATTGGAAGAATCAATATTGTTAAAATGTCCATACTACCCAATGCAATCTACAGATTTAATACAATTCTTATAAAAATACCAATGACATTCTTTACAGAAATAGAAAAAAAGAATATTTATATGGAACCACAAAGTACCCAGAATAGCCAAAGCTATCTAAGCAAAAAGAACAAAACTAAGGAATCACAATGCCTGACTTCAAATTATACTACAGAGCGATAGTAACCAAAATATCATGGTATTGGCATAAAAACGGACACATGGAACAATAGAACAAAATAGAGAACCCAGAAATAAATACGTAGATCTATGGTGAACTGATTTTTGACAAAGAGTCTAAGAACATACATTAGGGAAAGGACAGTCCCTTTAATGAATAGTGCTGGGAAAACTGGATACTCAAACGCAGAAGAATAAAACTAGGCCTCTCTCTCACCATACACAAAAATCAAATAAAATGGGTTAAATACTTAAATCTAAGACCTTGAACTACGAAACTACTAAAATAAAACATTGGAGTAACTCTCTAGGACACTGGAGTGGGCAAAGAATTCTTGAGCAATACCCCTCAGGCACAGGCAACCAAACATGGAAAAATTAGATCATGTCAAGTTAAAAAGCTTCCATATGGCAAACAAAGCAATCAACAAAGTGAAGTGACACCCACAGAATGAGGGAAAATATTTTCAAACTACCCATCTAACAAGGGATTAATAACCAGAAAATATAAGGAGCTCAAAAATCTCTATAGAAAAATATAATAATTCAATTAAAAGTAGACAAAAGATTCTGAATGAATGTTTCTTGAAAGAAGACATACAAATGGCAGATACATGAAAATGTGCTCAGTATCACTGATTATCAGAGAAATGCAAATCGAAACTACAATGTGATATCATGTCACCCAGTTAAAATGGCTTTTATTCAAAAGACAGGCAGTAACAAAGGCTAGTGAGAATGTGGAAAAAAGAGAATCCTCATACACTGTTGGTGGGAATGTAAATTAGTACAACCACTATGGAGAACAGTTGGAGCTTTCTCAAAAAACTAAAAATAAAGCTACCATACTATCCAGTAATCCCACTCCTAGGTATATTCCCAAAAGCAAGGACATGAGTATATTGAAGAGATATCTTAACTCCCATATTTATTGCAGCACTATTCACAACAGTCAACTTAGAAGCAACCTAAGTGTCCGTCAATAGACAAATGAATAAAGGAAATGTGGTACATAGACACAGTGGAGTACTATTCAGCCCGAAAAAAGAAATGAGACCCTGTCATTTGCAACAATATAGATGGAACTTGAAGTCATCATGTGAAGTGAAATAAGTCAGGCACAAAAAGACAAATATCATATATACTCGCTTATCTGTGGGAGCTAAAAATTAAACAATTGAACTCGTGGAGACAGAGGGTAGAAGGATGGTTACCAGCGGCTGGGAAGGGTAGTCAAGGCAGTGGGGTGTAGAAGGCATGGTTAGTAGGTACAAAAACATAGAAAGAATAAGGAAGTCCTAGTATTTGCTGGTGCAACAGGGTGACTATAGTAAAAAAAAATTTGCATTTTAAAATAACTAAAAGAGTATAATTGGATTGTTTGAAATACGAAAGATAAATGCTTGAGGTGATGGATACCCTATTTACTCTGATGTCATTATTATGCATTGCATGCCTTGCCTGTACCAAACTATCTCACATAATCCATAAATATATACACAAACTATGTACCTGCAAACAATTTTTTAAAGATATTATTAACATGAAATAAAATCATTGTTGTTTTCATATCAGTAAAATTTTAAAATGTTATCAGTTTTAATTTCCAATATAGTAAGTATCAGTAGTTATAATCTATAAAAATCAAAGTTCTTTGAGGCCTAAATAAATTTTAAGAGAGTGAAATGATCTGGAAATGGAAATAAACAGAATGGAGATTCACAATATGAGGACAAAACAGAATCTTTGAAAATTCTTGAAAAGCAGAAGCATGTACAGTTATATTTCTCTTTTACTATTTCTCTTAATATAATCTCAACTATTTATACTAATTAATACTGTAATCAAGGTAACTAACTTCCATTTCAGAAAGAAAACTGAAGAACGAATAATTGAAAAATGCTGTCACACAATGACATTCAACAGCCACTCATATTCTTTATACAGCTTCTCTAAGTGGCAAATATAAGCTTCATTAACCTGGTCCAAATATATAGCATCTCTGTAACATACAAAAACAAAAAGAGAAGCAAAAACAGACAACCTTGAAAATATGTTTAGTAGTCAATGCTTTTTAGTGTAGTGTACCTTAGTTAGAAATAACCTACTATAGAATGATTATCCGTTAATTAACTCCATTTAACATCGTTCTCAGATTTTTAGTTACCTAAAGAAGTGGAAATTTATCTTCAAGCTGACACACTACTGAATATAATTACTGCTGAAATAGTAGTTTGTGAGAATAAAATGATTTAATTTAGTTAAACATACTTACATTTTTCATAATTTAAACATAATAGAATGTATAACTTTAGGAAAATATACCCAAGCATAATAAAAATGTTTGCTTGTAGTATAATTGACATGGAAGAAAAGACACAGTGGTTTTTAATAAACAAAATTATTAAACTAGTCTTGTCTGCCAAATATTTACCTTAATTATATGAAATTCAGTTAATAAAGTATTTCTGAGTTATTTCTGTAAGATTATTTTTCTTGTAAGTATACAATAGTACCAGAAATTTAAGGTATTAGAAATTTAATTGTCTTACATTTGGGAATTTTAGGAATATTTAATCTGCAATATGCATATTTAGCTTTACAAACCAATTAGAACAGATTCCTTTCATTTAAGACACCTTACAATATAATTTATTAATATTCTTGGGAAATATGGAAATATTACATATGCACTTAAAGTCTTGTCTGAATTGCAGGCATGACATTTAGACAGGGAGACACGTAGAAAGCTTGAAGCTTCTATTCTATAATTTCAGCCAAAGAACAAGAGAAAATCCGGAACACAAAAGCTCACCAGTCTGACTATCGAGGAGCTGTTCCCCTTCCTGGTAGGCAAAAAAGTCTTATTTGATTTGAACTCAAAATAAACAAACAGACAAATGATAATGACTAGCAAGCCAGATTCTGTCACCTCTTACCTAATGGAGACTAGATCTCAATCAACCATTAATCTACATCCAGAGATCACCAAATGCTCTGACCACAAAACTAAATTCCCAAGTCATTATTGCCACCCATGGGAAATAATGTATTGGCTATAGACACACTAAAAGCAAAAACAAAGAATAAAGCAAAGAAGAAAATTAAAATCAGAAAAGCAGAGAATCAGCAAAGTATTAGTGCCAATTCAGATTCACCTGATTTGGACTGAGAGCTAAGCAATGACATGTGTGGGCTTAAGCTGCCCGTGAAGTTCACCCTTTGACAATGAACGTTAATCAGCTCTGACAGGTGAATCTGGACATCTGACTGGACATCTGGAAGTATCTTGCAAACTGTCAAAATATAATTTTCAAACAAAGGTATAATTACAACACTCATACACATACAAAATGAACATGTGTCAACGATTTCGTATAACATTTTATTAGATGAAGGAACCAGGTAGATGTTATAACAGGGTCAAAGGAGAATTCAAACAGTCACATTTATGGATCAGGAATATTGAAATGAATTTGCAAACAGATGCAAAACTGGCTTTTCCATGGTAGTGATGATGCTAGTGTGATGGTGGGTGGGGAGTGTAGGTGAAGGAATGTTGTTTCTCCATTGACTAGAATTCATTTGCATGCTCATAGACAAAAATCAATTGCATTGCCATCAGTTCTCCACAACTTACGGAGCTGTAACACAGCTCAAAGTCAATGCAAGGCCAGGATCAGAGTACCCAGAGAGGTGTCTTCTAAACAGTGAATAATTTTCTATTAGAGACACTCAATAATGTTTTTTGCTTATTCCAAATTTCCTTACATTATGAATGTGGCCAGAGTCTGACTGACTTTGAGAAATAGGATGTTCCTACCAAAAGTCTCCCTGCAAGTATTCAGATTATCCATTGCAGTTAAAGGAAGAGACTAAATTTAACATTTATGTACAGCTACTGTGTCCAATGTAATGTGCTAGGCTATGTTTCAAGGATTGCAAAATGAATAAGACATTGGAAATAGTTCTTACTTGTGCTCAATGAGACCATGCTTAATTACCAGTCATGTATTGCTGCATAACAAAGCACCCAACTGTGGCTGAAACGATAAACATTTACTTAGCTCATAAATGCATGCATTGGTTGAGAGTTTCTTTGGTCTGGGATAGGCTCAGCAGATTTTAGCTGCCATTGCTCATCTGTCTTTTGTTACTTGATAGATCAGCTGGGAACTGGCTTATCTAGGATGGCCTCCCCTGGGACATTTCTCCTCCACATGGTCTCTCATTCTTCAACAGGCAAATATGGGCTTCTTTCACAGTGTCCATGGTAGGGACCAGGAGAGTACCGAGAGCAGAATGTGAAGGCAAGGTCCTTTCTTCTGCCAAAGCAAGTGACAAAGCCATTCCAGATTCAAGGGCTGGAGAAACAGTATCCACTTCTTGATGTGAAGAATACATTACCAGGACATGGTTACAGGAGGAGTTCTGCTGATGACTGCAATTAATCTACCGCAGGTTCTCAACTCATGCAAGTTCACTCTCTAGGGCAGAAGGGAGCCATGACATAAAAACCCACCTCACATAAGAGACTTTGATCTCTTTTGTGCTTTTATGCTGCCCAAAGGCTCATACCACCACCATATAAGAGCAGAACAGGAAAAGGCTGACTTCAGAGTATCTGGGAGAGCTTTATACATGTGTGATAGGAGCTAAGTTTTGAAGGATGGGCAGAAAACTTCCTTTAAGGGGAGTGGGAAGAGGAGCTGGAGATAACTGAAGGGAGGCCAAAAGGCCCAGTAATTAAAATGGAAATCTATAACCATACTCCCTTTTCAGGTGCGTATGTATAACTAAGGCCATGATAACATCCAAAGAGAAATGGTATAGGGTTAAAAAAACACATCTCGGTTCAAATATTGGTTTTCCCAATTAAAGGCAGAATAAATTTGGGCAAGTCACTTTTCCTTCTGAATTTCCTTTCTTCATCATAAAATCCGTATTCTGATTTGACAACATTAAAACTTAAAAGATAAAAAAAAAAAAAAAACTTGTGTACGACCTTGTAAACAAAATTAAAACTCAAATGAAAGACCAAGATGTAATGTATTTAATCACTAAGGAGTTAGTATGAATGAAAGTTCTACAAATTAAAAATAAAATGAGAAATGATTTGAAAGTTGACATTTGCAAATAATATGAACAGGAAATGCTATGAAAGAGAAATATGAGTGAGTAATAAACTTATAAAAAGGTGATCTATTATTCATTACTAATTGAAAAAACACAAACAAAATAATACCATTTTTTCCTCAAACTTGGCAAAAATTAAAGATTGATATTATCCAGAGCTAGAAGAATGGGAAAATGAGCCCTGTATATATTGTTGCAGTCAATTAGTACAATCTCCTTGTAGGATTTAGAAGACTCTGTCAAAAACTTGAATTATATATATTCTGATCCAAAACACTCTACCTTGCCTAAATGCATATATAAACTTTCTCTTTCTCTCTCTCTAACACTGACTTTCCCACCCACACGCACGTATGCATACGCACACATGTTATGTATCTGTGCATATGTATGTATAAATGTATGCATGTATACACATACATGCACAAGAACACTAATTCAGTATTATTATAAGAAGAAAAATCTGAAGGTACCCTAAATGTCTCTAGTTAAACTGAATTTTCACTTACTGACACAAAGGATATCCACGACATGTTACTGAAGGGAAAAAATCAAGTTGCAGAAAAATAGACATAGCATCAAATGTATATCATGGTATGATATATATGCTATGCAAAAAATTGTCATGACCTGGCCCCTTTAAAGATTGTAATGTTAAAATGAGATAGTAGGTAGTTATGTGCTTTGTAAACTGTGAAGTGCTATAAATGTTATTAAGATAAGACACATCTAAACTACATGTCAAAAACTTTAAAAATATGTTTATTTAAAAGCTCTATGGCTTTCATTTAGGATCCGTATTTGATTTTCCCAAGAAGATGAAGAAATTATGTAATAGGAGCCTTTGCAAACTGATTTTGGGTGCATTGAAACACAAAAAAATAGCTCCAACTAGACCTAATTTTTCCTCAGGGGAGAGGATCAATCAGCAAAGACAACATTTTGCTTTTCTCTCTCAGTCCTTCCCTCCCCTGAACAAATTCTTAATCTGAATAACAAACTAATAAAAAATAATTTGGAATCTGGGGCACGATTATGGCCACGAAAGACGCTGATGATCACTTCATGTGATCAGAAAAAAACCTAAAATAGAGCACTCTTCAATTACCATAATTTCTACTGTCATTGCAATTTCTGTACATAAAAGCATTTGGTCTGAAGCACAACAAATTTATCTGTAAATTACACAATAAAGGATGGGGAATGGACTTTCCTTTAAAAGAACAAACAGAATCAGTCATTTATGGGGACATCTTCATCTCAGTCGACATGTGAATGCAACAAAATGCACACTCCATTATTGCATAACGTTCTAAAGCTCGTCACCCAACCCCACACCCACCCTCTCCCAAGTTTAATTAAACCAGTATCACACTGAGACTGGAAGGGAGTCACAATGATACAACAACAAACAAACATTAATCATGATCATTACATACATTTTATTATATGAAATAAATAATACTGTGGAGCTTTCACCAGCCGATAAAGCTCTTCCTCTTGGATAACATCCTAAGGCAATTGAGGGGTAAAATAATACTAATAATGATAATAATAATTAGTACGAAAAGCAAAAAAAGGGCTTATCACCACATGAAGCAGACACTGTATCCTCCTTCACTTACATTAATCTCATATTTGCTCATTTCTTCTGTTTAGGGTCTAATAAGGATTTCTTCTCATTGAGATACATGAAAAATAGTTTCTTATTTGTAGTCTGACTTTGGTGTACATAATTCAACTCTAATTGCCCCAGGGCAAGAGGAAACATGGAAGATTCTGTCAATATTCAATCCACACTTATGGGATTCCACCAGGAAATGGGAGAGGGGGTTTTGAATGCTCAGACTACATGGGAACCAAAATGAAAGGGAAATGGAAAGAGTTTTGGTAAGACTGAAGACAATGGTTTTTGTTCTTGCTGGAGAAAAGGCCAGGCCCCCAGTCTCACTTCGTTCAAGGTATTTTCCGAACTAACTGAAGTTCTCCCTGGTTTGTCTCTGAATCAGGAATGAGCACCTTCTTTCGTTTTTTTTCCAGAAAGAGGGCCTCTTGGCATTCTTTAGTATAAGGACCATGTTGAGAATTGCCATTAAGCATAGAACATGGCTGCCCAGACCTATTGTCTCATCTCCATGTGGGGACAACAAGAAATAGGTCCTCTCCTACAGAGATGCCCAGTAAGGGCCACTTCACCAGCCAGATGTGAATCCCACTCTGCGGCCTCACTAACTGTACAAACTTGAAGTGTTTTCGTTATGTGTTGCCATGATAACATCTTAGGTAGTCTCTTTTAACCAACAAAGACACCCAATCTGCCCCAGCAGGCCCCATGATATAGAAACAGATATACATTTAGGAGATAGCTTGTGTTCCTTCTCAAAGACCCCTGGACATGTAATTGCTCAGACGGGTAACAGAAGATTCCATTTCAGTTTTCTCTGGGAATTCCAGAGAACTGTCTCAACCTATTTTGAAGAAAGAAGGGATGATTACGTGAGGATCTACTTTTCACTTCTTTTGAAAAGTCTTCTCTGTTACACAACCTAACTTCTGTTCTTGTTTGAACGAACCTGACTTTTAATGGCTTACAATTCAGGAGGGGGCCCTGCCTCTAGGTTTAAAATGGCAGCTCTGGAGCCATTGGCATGAATACGTGGCCCTCTGACCGTGGCACTGTGGCCTCTTGTGTTATCTTTTTGGAGCTTGTTGGTTTGGTTCCCAATCCAGTTAGGAAATAGGAGAAGCTGATTCACATAGGGCATTGTCCTTCCTCAAGACAAGATCTCTCTCTCTCCGAGGTGGAGTCCTTGGTGGAAATGCTTGGGATCCGCTGCACACGGAGTGCGATCAGAACTCCCTTCTTCTGGCATCTCACACATCTGGACCTTTCTCCTGAAGATTAATCAGAATGGGGCCAGTTATGAGGAGATCATTAGGGTTCTTGCCCCACCTCACCCCAGACACTTTTGGACAAATAATGAGAGAAGGAATAGGTGAGTGGACACCCTCCACAGCCTCCTCCCTACCCCAGTCCCTCAGGGAACATCTCCTGCCCTCTGCCAATGAATTTCTAGGGCTGCCTCCATCATAAATACTCTGATTAAAATGTAAATTTAGCCAACCTATCAGCTTCCCATTAAGAGGACTCTTTAAAAACGCCGTTAATCAGCTGAAAGATATGTAGTGAAATACCACTCATCAATTGTAACTGCTTATGACAGTTAACAAAGCTTTATATTTGCCCCAAACATGTGCTGATCTATCCATTATGCCAAGGTTCACTCTCACGCTAATTGTACATTTTCTTCTCTAATGCATTTTTTGCTGTTATCTCATAGGCTAATGAAAGCCAGGAAATCAATAAATATAAATTATACATGCAAAGAAGGACTGCTGTGAACATAAAGTTTCTAATTAATTGCACTTGATTAATTTATATCCTTTAATTATCTTGCTAAGCCACAAACAACATAAATATCTTTGCAATCTGGTTATTGCTATGTCAGTCATAAAAAAGCAGACACAGTAAATCTATGAAATCTAGCAAACTGCATTGCCAGAAAACATGGAATGGCATAACCCATAAATATTATTGGACTTACTCAAGGCACCTATGAATAATTTCAGTGTGACAAATTAACACTAAATATGTTGTATGGTTATTTGACGAAGGTTATAGTGATGTGATAAGTTTAAATGGTGCATATGGAACAAGCAAAAATGTAGATTTTACCATTGGGCTTATAAAAATCTGCTCAAGCTGGGGAGGAGTGGTGAAGGTAAGGACCCACATGCAACTAACCTGTGTAGTTTTGCAAATGGAAGTATTCTTTGCTGGCCAAGTTGAAAAACAAATTGTTAATTGTGTTGTTTCTTAGTTTCCCTTAGATAAGCTCGATCAACAAAGAATCCATTTCTTCTGCAAAGGCAAAAATAAAATGCGTCTTTGAAGGAGAAATTTAAATCCAGGAACTGAGTACCAGGTTGGGAAGAAAGCTAGATGTTGCATGCTGGGAAGAAAGCTAGATGTTGCATGCTGCCATTGTCTTAAAAGATGCAACTTTTACATGGAAAGTGGTTTCTTTTCACCCACCGCCCCCCTCTTTTAATTTTATCTGACTCTGCTAAGCCAGCCATCTGTCACTGATCTGAAATCTAATCCTCTCTGTCCACCAAGCTTTGCTCTTTGTCCTAGGCCACAGCATATTATCAAGCATCTATATCTACAACTTTCATAAATGTGTAAAAAGAAACTGTATCTGTCCTCAGCTACATTCAGACAAAGACCATCTGTCAGCAACTGCAGCCATTCTTTAAAAAAGAAAGCATCCAAAGGGATTTGCCCTTTACCAAGTAAACCCACTTAACCCTTCCAATAAGATTAACTGTTATTTGTTTCCATTAAATAAAAATGACCATACTAATATACATTTAATAGTTCTGTAACAGTTGCAGAAAGATCAGCTCTCATGTGGATATCTTTTGTAGATAAAACTTACATGCATATAAATAAAGGAATTATGACAGCAATTAGATAACCTATGAGGCAGAGGGATGTTTTCATTTCCTTCCTCCAGTCTGGGGCTACGAAAGAGAAGCCAACATAAAATATAGAAGCCAGAAAGTATCATACTCTCCCGTTCTTCATTTTTACAGTAAATAGCACTCTAGATATAATAAATGGCTGAATACACACAATTATTAAGATTCAGAGTCTGTCCTGTGACCTCTGCCCTCTTATCACTATACATTCTTGGAGACAGTTTTATAGCTTTTAGGCTACCCATTTCTAAAGTCTATATATGTATGGTATACAAATATACCCTCACCGAGTATCACTGTAATTATGGGAAATTTGCTGGTGGATGGGGAAGAAATGTTGTTTAGTGATGCTAATATAGAACTACAGTTAACATTTTGGGAGTTTTGTCTCCTATTTTCATCTTAAAGATGGCCAAAGCTGTTTGGTTTAGCATTTCAGAAGCAAAATAAATAATGCATTTGCTTCAGTGGAAAAAAACCCAGGCAAATTTTCCAAACATTTATCTATTCTCTAGATGTCTGTGGACATATTACTCCAGAGTTTTTAATGTCACATACTCAAACTAGCAATACTCAAACTAGGAAGGCCAAGTTCTGCCCACAGGGTAGCTGAAGTATACATTTCAACTCAGACTTCATTTGCCACCAGATCCTGATAGCCATCATGATACTTTCAAGTGCCCAGGATTTTCTGTTTTTTTTTCACTTAGAAACGTGATGAGTTGACCAGAGCAGGTATTTTGTAGGTAACTGGGGTAGGGTGGGCACACGAACCAGTGGACAGGAAACAGGACACAGAGAAGACGCTTCCTGCCCTGGTCTGGAACTCCTTAACTGCCAGTCTTTGCTGAAGATCAAGACACATTTGTTTCTGGAAGGTGCTGGGGGATTAGAAGGGGGCAGTGGGAAACTACCAGGTAGATGAGTGATTTTGTTTCTTTCTCCCTCCTTGAGCTTCTAGGTTTTCTCCCTTAAAATATTTTACGAAGTTGTTACTACTCAGTTTCAAGGGAAAAATCTAATCAAAAGATTCCCCAATCCAAACACATATACCTGGCATTTGGCAAGCCACGTCTGCTTTTCTCCTCTCCTTGAGCCTGACCGTAACTCCCCATGGCTGTTTTGCTTTTCCCAAATGCTCAGGTGGATGCTGCAGCCCTGCTCCCCCAGGCTACTCTTAGCTTGTCTGAGACCTCTGCATTGAGAGGTGAGTTCCTCAGCCCCAGGGGGTCCCCTTCTCCTGGGGGCCTCGGCTCCAGGATCCAGACTTTCAGCTTCATACCCAGCAGGTAGCTAGGCTGCCTGCTGCGCCTAGAGTCTCAGAAGGGACGTGTTCTGTGTTGTGTTCGATGTGGGTGTCGCAGTCACTAAGGAGACAGGTAAATCTCCCAGTGCTGAAATCAGATTGGTGAGGAAGATCAGCTCCTGAGGCAACTGGCCTGCCTCCCGGCTTCTTTCTCCAAGGTAATGAAAAAGCCAAGCCGGGAAGGCAGACTGGTGACAAGCATGGTCCTTGCGCATTCCTCAGGCTGATGGTAGGAAAAATACCACTGCGTCCGGCAGGGAGGAAGTATGTATCTCCCACTGGAGTTCACTGGATTTGTCATTTTCGGTTTAATGCACCTAGGTAGCAAGCCGACTCACTAGGTTTGACTGCAATTACCTTATCTTTCCTATTTTTAGTGACAGGACCAGATTATTTTAAGTGCATTTTATAGAAAACCCTTCTTTACTGAAGTATAAAGACTGTAATAAAGACAATACAATGTTTTGAAACTGTTTTAAATCCTTCACTCAGCGTTGCTTCTACAGATTTAACATGTAGGGGTTCTAATCTTACCGCTACTAATTAGAGCTTTAGTGTAATTGTGCCAACAGGGTGCTTGGCATAATAATTACTATTGAGAGATTCTGGTGGCGCAGTAACATGCCTACATAATGCAGATATGTCTAGGATTACAGTGCAGTCACCTTTGTATGTTGACTCAAGTTGGATTTTAACCAAGTAAGGGGTTATTTTGCCTTTATAATAAAGCTTAAAAGGCATATACATATGTATGATTTAGGTATCCATTTTTCCTCTTTGAGTCTTTTGAATATTAATTAGCAGGAACCCCAGAAGGCAACAGGGACACATTTTGTTTCAAATGTCTCACAATTTGGGGCAATTCACTCTGTGAGTGGGATCGTCCAGGCCTATGTGGCAGAGTCTATTTTGATGCAACGGTTCAAGGCTCCTAGATCACTCCCAGGGCGAGGGTGGAGTCCTGCCTTGTTGTGACAAGCAGGGTAAAGAAATGGGGACTCTCAGGCTGGTCAGGAGCTGGATTTGTATAGGATGCGTTTCTTGTTTCCAAGAGGAATCTATAAAAACAGTTTCTCAGTAATTCTCTAGCACTTACATCCTAGAAAATGTCAGGCTAGGTTGGGGAAATCGAAATCTACCCCATTTTAGGTAGTTTCGATGATCATTATCCCCATTCTCTGTTGTTTGTTATAAAGGGGAAATCTAAAAGACCTGTCCAGGTGGTACACATGGGAGGTGTGTGGATGTGTGTGCCCCTACGGGGGACACGTGATCACATATACTAGTCCTTCCTCACCAGGGACAGACCCCAAAATTGGGCAGGTGGCCTTGAGGCTTCCTCCAGATTTATCAGGCCACTAGCAAGGGCCACGTTGGTTGGTTTCACTTTGAGTCACATCAGCTCTAGGGAGGTTCTGTGCCTGGTGTGGGGGCTTCCTGCTGCTGATATGCTGGGCACAGAAGTGAGCAGAAACTCCATAGACTGGTACTGGTACATTGTAATGCACACACACAGGCCTGCTGTTTTGTGTGTATTTTTGTGTGTGTGTGTGGTTTTTATTTTTGGCATATGTGAAAGAGTTTCTGCAAAACTGATTTCACAGAGCAATAAGTCACCTAAGAGGGTGTCACCAGCCATTTAAAGTGCACTACTGAGGTTTTTTAATGTAATAAATATATTCGAAAGATAGTGTATCATGGCCCGGAGCCTGGACTCTAGCTCCATTTAGCTCCGGCAGCCTTGTTTTTACTGCCCCTTAGTGCCTCACTTTTAAAGTGACAGGAAACTAATTTCTGATTACAAATCAGTGGGTTAGGATGTCACCTCCGGACGGTGAATTTAGCTGTAAATCCAAGGAGTCACTCACGAGCCTAGGAAATTGGGGGTCAACACAGAAAGGCAATTGCTTTATACAATGAAAATGGAAATACATTTGTGAATACAGCTGTTTAGAACTCGGTCTCTGGGGAAGGCCCAGGTAGCTCCAGCCTGCCGCTCAGTCCCTCCTAACAGGCCCAGGGCCGAGCAGAATGGGTTTTCCGAGTGTCTCCAATGTGGGTGCAAAATTTCATTTTGCTGTAGAGGCAGAAGACTTTCCCCAGGCTGAGGCCTGAGTGGGATCTCTTTCTCCCCGGACTACGCTGCGCCTTGGCCACATCATGTTAACCAAAACTATCTGTGCTCCTGTCATGTAAGATACCTTTTGATGAGGCCCCTTTTTTCTTTAAGCTTTTAAGATAATCTTAGAGAAATCATCAAGCTATAAAAAGAAATCAATGAAAACAGAAAAGGTTCCCATCACCCCGAAAAAAATCCATAACTTTTGCATTTTAATAGAGACGCTACAGGACCAGACCCGTCATTTTCTTTCTGATGTGTTCCTTTGATTTCCCGCGCATCTCACAGGGCTCTTGACTTTCTTGAGAAAGGGATTATTGAATTGTGTGTCTCCCTCAGATGTACTTGATCACTCAAGTATCTGTACTTAAGAATGTTAGAGTCTGTTCAGCTGTTGCCTCTTTGGGAGCTCATCGGGGCTTGTCATCTTAATATTAATTGGGTTTTGTACAGGAATCTCAAGTCCCACGTTGAGTGGCTTTCAAGAGAGAAGATTATGCCCAAAGCCAGATACAAAGACAAACATATTTAGCACAACAATTATGATAATTGCAGAAACATTCTGTCACGAAATAAGCAAATCTGATTAAGAGCCCTTCTACATTAACAAATATTAATCTGATGTCTTCAGTCTAACCTGGCTTGAACATAAGAGGCTTCTTATGGTTTTATGTATTAACAGATTTGTAGAAGCTGAACATATAGAGCCTAATAGTATGAGACAGCCAAGCCAGGGTAGTAAAAGGATCTTTGCTGAATGTAATCCACTTAAATTTAAAATGGACACAGATAGGATCATAAACCTCAAATCAAAATTAAAATGCACCCTGCCAATGAGACTTTTCATATCATTCCAACCACATGGTAATTCCGAAACATATCATGGAAAGCATTATTAGTGGTCTTTTCTGTTAAAAAAAAAAAAAAAAAAGAGGTCAATATCTTTATGGTAAGTCATCACAATAAAATGGACAGTCACTTGAAACTTTCCAGACATTCAACCTGGTTGGATATTGGAAGCAGTAATATTCTTGCCAAGCTACAGAGTTAATTTTATTTGTAATTTTCAGCTGCTTTCAGTTTAATTGCACAATTTCCTTAATTATTAAAGTTCATTCTGCATACTTAAGTTCATTAGCCGTTGTCAAATGGGCAAGTTACTTCGCAATTTTAATATTTGTTGGACAAAGCTGTGTTAATAGATTCGCTTCTCCAAATACAGTTTTCTGTTTTTGTTACAGTATCCATCGATAATTGTAACCCTCCAAATCAGGAGGCAGACACTGTATTGTTTCTTCCTCTTTTTATGAATATCTCTTAAATGTTAGTGATTTTAACCACACAGGTAGGCTTTTTTGTTTGTTTACTTGGGAAGGATGGAAACTGTGGAGAGCAGCAGTACTAATGACAGGCTTCGAGTCTTGCATAAATACATATGAAAAAGTATGACAGTGAAACTTCTCAGTATGTGTATGCAATTTGCATATGTCCGATACAGTCATATGCACATAATATAAACCTATAAAAACACAACATGGACTTGTGAATAATCAACAAATCAAATTTTCAATCCGGTTTAAGCTATAATAGTTTTTGAGTCATTAGGCTGTGTATAGTATACTATACATTATACGATGTCTATACACATATGTGTGTATTTCTATAAGTACATATTTATGTATATTTTAATTTTTCCATGGTGATACATTCCATGGTATATGTAACTGCTGGCATCAGAGAGGCAATCTCTCTCTCTTCCTCTCTTTCTCTCTCTCTCTCTCACACACATACACACACACTCAACATGGAGCTATTTAATGCACGTGTCTGTAGACTATATTTAAATCCACATCCATGCTCTTGTAACAAAAATGTCACTTTCTATTTGTTTGGTCCCTTGCAGTTATGATACACCTTTGCCCCCATTATCTCATTTGACTCATGAATACACACTTGTTTCCCCCTGCAGATGCAGTTTACTACCCCATCTCCCAGGGAAAGTGATTCCTGAAATGTACCAGCACCTCTACCACGAAAACCAATGCAGCCCAATCTGCTGCTGTCTGTGTCTGCCCTTGTGCTCACAGACCCACTCCAAAATGTCTGGGTGCAGATAGGTCCAGACCTGGAGGACAGAATCCCTGCCAGCCTGGCTTATCTCCCCAGTAATTAGGCTTGTGTTTCTGCTTTATTAACTCCAATACAAGGGCACCCTGCCCTCTGTCACCAGGGGGACTAATAGATGATAGTCGGCTCTGATTTGGAAACCATACAAATTAAATGACGAAGTGAGAGGAAGTGAAGTTAAGGCAAATTGTGTCAAGATAAGGCGGTCAGTCATTTACATAGGAGTTTTTCAAATGTTAAGCAGGGAGCTTTTGATTTTACATCTGCAGATGCAAAACTGCTAAAATAAATAAGCCCAGTTTCCTTGCCGTGTTTGTTAAACCTCAACAATACATGAATTCTTGAATGATGTTAGGAATAATTGATTGTGGATGTTTATAACCAGGGTAACTTTTCTTCTCCTGAAGTCCCCACGTTTTATTGCTTTTCCTGAGAAAGATTTTATTCTATTAAACGTGGATGTGAATCCATGCATTTATTTTCCCAGGAGCATTTCAACAGGTCTCTATCTTCGTCACCTATAGGGCAGATCTGCTTTTACATTTTTAAAACTCGTGTCCTACCTCTCTAGGAAAAACAATCAAACATCTTCTGGAAGATTAAAATTACCCAAGGACAGAAAATAAAATTGAATGATGGAAAGAAAAGAAAAAGAGGCCGTCCAGCAAAGCTGATTTCCATCAGTCAGCTGCGGGAGCTGTAACAATTTGTTTAGCAATATGATTTAACAAGAAGCATTAGCTCCGGGTATGTAGCTGCCGGGTTTTGAGAAGGCTGATGAGATGTGATTATCTCCATGCAGAAATATCAGGGTGGTTAAAAGATAATTTGAAACGAGGTTAAAAATGAAGCGACACTAAGCTTCTCTCATTTGTGTCAAAACAATCCCATCTTCTCTTTTCTTTTCTTTTTTTCCCCTTTCACTTTGATGACATTTGCTCATATTGGAGGTGGAGACATTTCTCATAGCAAACTGTAATCCTTGACTAATTTTAAATTTAATGTGGCTCTGTTTGAAAGACAGCTCTAAATTTTGATCCAAAATCAACTTCTGGATATTACAGAAAGAATTTGCAGTGTTTGTAATATTTGGTGAGCCTTAAACGTTGCTATTTTTCACAGAACTAAAGTTTCATTTCACTACGTTAACTATATTCACGGTATAAACAGCATATGTTGATATGACAAACGACATTTGGTTATAAAATGTCTTTGAACTTTAGCTTAAAAAATGAAAACAGGTAAAAAAAAAACAGAATCAAATGTTAAAAACCATATGTTAGTAAATGAATATTATCTTTCATATTATTTAATGACCTTAAATATAATTACTGCTCCAAATGAGAAAGTTTCAAAGCCTGAGAATATTGCTTACTTTGAAAAAATGTATTTTAGTAGTAGATATATGTATTCATCATCGAAGAAAAAGAAATCCACATAGTGATATTTACAAAATAAAGCAATCACATAGGTGAGGAAAGTTAAATATTGTCTCTATGTACATTAAGAGAAACAAGAATTGAGTAGCTTGATGAAAACTTCTAAAAAGTCCAAGACAAGACTTAGATCTTGTTATTTTGTGTAAAAGATGCTTGGGCCATTCTGGCAGTTTTAAAACTTTAATGAACATTTAAGAAAAAGAAGCCCAAAGTTACCCTGTACACACACAACAGAACAGCTGTGTACTCACTCTTCAGGGCTGTGACTCACAGTTCAATTTCAGCAATAAATGCTTGGAAATTCTAAAATGCAACATTCACCTCCATGTGGAAGGAAAGGCCTCAATGTTCCATTCCTGCTTTATCAATCAGTTGTGAATCAATTCTGCAGTGACTAATCGCCCCAAACCCCCTTGCTCCACCATCTCCCCCTAGTCTGCGGTGCTAGAGATGTTTACGCTGATACGAGGAGATGACAATTAGTCATATTTATCCGTGCTGGGTCCATTTAATCCCCAGTGTTTTTACTCATGTCAAATCCATTATCCCAAACAAAGCTTCATACATCTTGTCGGAGATGCACACAGACTTGCCTTGTTTACTTTGAGAAGACGGATTTTTATGGCAACATTAAATACATACTGAACCCTAACTAATGGAGCCACTTGGCATGGTGAAGCAGTTGCACTGGCAATTCCTATCACCCTTAACCCATTGTTGTTTAACTGGGTTCTGAAAACCCAGGGACTTCTGGCTGTTCCTCGGGTGTTCCGCACACATCCTAAATTTTCTCCACGATTCTACATTTATGATCATTGCACCTCTGTGTTTCCAGCAACCACATAATGCAACCCCCTTCCCCCCCAGTAGCCAGAGACACTTTTGCCCGAATGCCTCCAGTCTCCTGGTCGCTCTCCTGCGTAGTTTTTGAGCCTAATAAAGGAACACCCCCTCCCCCTTTTGTTTATTTAGAAAGACAAAATCTTAGGTGCTCTGTTTACTTACATTTCTCAGCACTTCTTTGTCTTCCAAACCATTTTAGCTCTTAATATGGAAGTTTTATGAGTTATTTTATCAGAAAATGCAGACCTTTGCTAGCTGACATGAACACTTAGGATGAGGCTGTTTGGAAACCCCCGATTTCACCAGGAAAAAAAAAAGTAATATGTGGCATATGTTAACATCTAGGCCTGAAAACACAGCCAGTAAGAGTGGCGCAGACTAAAGGAAATCACTACTTAATTCCACAAACATTTGTTTCAGTCCAGGAATGGCACTAGAAACTTTGAGGCGTCTGTCTCCTTCCCAGCGCCGGCCGGGCACACGAGGTTCCAAATCGTGCGGCACAGCGCCATCTGCTGGCAGGCCGGGCCTGGCCGCCCCAATAGCCCGCAGCCGGGGGATGGCTCTGAAATCCACACGGGTTAGTGCCTCAATCTTCGTCCCCCAGGGCTTCTCGCTGCTGGGGAGTTCTGACTGTACTAAAAAAAGAAAGAGAGAAGGAGATTGTGCCGGAGAGAAAAAACAGTGCTGGAGAAACCGTTTCCAAAGATCTATTTAACATGTAAACGGAGGAAGATTAATATCTCTGGAACAGTCCCCAAACGTCTTGCCAAGGGCACAGGTTTTCAGCTTTAAAGGTGAAGTTGAGTTTATTTGCATCTAAAGCAAAGAGTTGTTTCTCCTCCTTTCTTTCTTTTAAACATTGTATCCTAACCATATCCTCTTTACTCTCCGGCTCTGCGTGCTTCTTCATGGAGGGAAGGTCGAGTTAATGGCAGCTGTCTGGGTGTCCAGGTTAATTCATTTCCTGGCGGCGTGGCGGTGGTGGTGAGGGGGATTCAGTAGTGCTTTTGGAGACACTGGGGCTCTGTTTGCCCATCCATTCCAGGAATCAGTGGAGGGACAGGCCCTCTCAAGGGCAGAATCTGAGGACTGTGGAAATGCAATCAACACACTTATGCATGCGCCCACACTGCTTTGAATGGGATCCCAGACTCCAGGGAATGCATCTCTGATAAATTGCAAAAGACCCAAACTAAATGGACCAAAGAAGCAGTCATTATGCTTACGGGAGGGACCTCACTGTAACACAGAATAAAGTGTTATCTGCAATTATTTTTTAATGTTTTGGGGGAAATCTCAGTATTTTCATTCCACTTCTAACTACCCGGCCTTTTGGTAACTGCCTGCAACACTGACTCCCAGCATCTCACATCCTCTCCTCTCTCTATCTTGCTCTATCTTCCCACTCCTACCCAGTCCCATAACAAACAGGTTAGGGTGGTTGCTGTCTATGTCCACATTACTTAGGGAGAAAGGGGAGGCTTGATCCATTCCTGGTTTCCACCTAAGGATGATTTGTTTTGGTCCTTGTTGTGAGGATTCTCTGATCCTTAGTGCCTGATGGCTCACAACAGGGATTAATTGCAATTGTCTCTGTGTATGGAAAGGACTAGAGATGATCTTTCTTCACCAGGCTTTCTCTTAGGGCACTCAGCACAGCACTGCCTGCCACTGAGACGGTTCAGGGGACAGAGCTCCCTAAGCCCACAAAGAGGTCTGGCTCTCAAGACAGCCATGGGAGGGGCCTATGTCATCAGGAAAGGGCGTTATTTTCTCCAGGGTTGCCTCTCAGCCTAAAGAGACTTTTACTCTAATGCCATGAGCTGTCCTTCTGCAGACTAGCAATCGGCTGGTGAGTGCTTTCAGGGGATTGCTTCTCTCTCTCTCTCTCTCTCCCCCCCTCCCCGTTCATAGAGACTTTTAGAAACAAATACAGTCAGAATCATTAATTATAGAATTGGAGGCCTAGGGTTGCCAGATAAATTACAGAATACTCAGTTACATTTGAATTTCAGAAAAGAATGAATAGTGGTTTGATTTTAGTGTAAGTATGTCCCAGATATTACATGGGGCATACTTACACTAAAAGATATTCATTGTTTATCTGACATTCAGATTTAACTGGATGCCTGTGTGTTGTTTTTGTTTTATTTTTTGTTTCCTCCCTTCCTTCTCCCTTTCTTCTCTCCGTTCTTCCTTCCTTTTTTTTTTCCTTCGCAACCTGGCAATCTATTAGAAACCCTCTAGTAGAAATCTTTAACCAGGAAACCAAAATTGACAGAGGCAAAGTAATTTGCCCAGTTACACAGCTGGTTCGAGGCAGAACTAGGGTCAGAAATAAGGTCTAGAAATTTAGTTTTGGTTCTCTTGATTAATCACACTGTCTTTGCTTCCCCCAGGATATCCAATTGGGAGCTAAGGTACCACATAAGCTCACATCATAAAATCAGTTCTTCATATAATAATTTCAGAATGATTCATACATGCTTCAAAGAACCATAAAGTAAAATACCACTCATTTGGAAATGCCACTAGTTTATAATTTGTGAGGTTTCCTGGCAAAGTGAATCTTTACCTAGAGACCCTTTTCTCTCTGAAGAGTCCCACCGCTTCCTTTTCTATGACCACTGTTCATGATTGTTTTAAGGACTTTGTTCTACCAAGTGATTTCACACCCTTAAGCACACAGTAAGATACAAGCAAAGAGTGTGCCAATTAGCCTTCTCTTCCTATTAAAGAAAAAGTTCTAAAGCCATTTCATCTTATTTGGATAAAAAGATTACTCTTAAAATACTCTAATATGTATTATTTCGAAGACTTACATTAGTTACATATCTTGAGACTTCAAGATTGGTGGCAAAACTGTTATTCCATATTGTGGCCAACCTCAGGGCAAAAATGTGACCTTATATTTTGGCTATGCTGTGACCAAGTGTCCTTGTTCGTGTCTCTTATGACATCTGAGCCTCACTTTCATTATTTTTAAAAGGAGGGGTTAATTCCTTATTAAGTCCTCGAATCTGTTTTGGTTCTAAAACACTAGGTTTCTGAAAATCAGACATGTACTCTGTTAACCTCATCTGTTTTTGAAGTTCCAATTGGAATTCAGCAGCAATAATTGCATCTAAGTCTTTTATAAGTATCCACTGTGCCCAGGATGGTGCCACAGGCTGCCTGTGCTCCCCAAAGCAATCTGGCCATCAAAACCAAATTATAAAACCTCACACAGAGGAAGGAAAGAAAAAGGTGTTAATGAAACTAGCTGTAATGCAAAGAAAGGTCAGCTTCAGCTGCAAGCACTGAAATGAAACCATATAATTGCAAGTGGCAAAAGGGCTCCAGGTGAGACAGGGACTGTATTTACACCATACCCTTCTTTTCTGCCAGTCTTATCATCTAAGCAGCTCTTTCTGGACCAGTGAAATAAGAAGTAACAGGCTGAAGATCTGAACCTCCTAGAATTAGATCCAAGTACCCCAGCCTAACAACACATCTCCAGGAGCGTTTCACAGGCTCATTTTTACTGGCGAGGGAAGGCTGCAGTCAGGGGCAACAGAAAGAAGGACCGTTCTGGCAAATGATCGCAAAATCTTGTTTTGCCTGGGAACTCCCTCTTTCCCACTTGGACTTTGCGTTTTTCTAATGAATGTAAAAGAGCAGTAAATGAGGCCAGGTGGAGATAGAAGAGTGATGTTTCCCTATTTTCCTTTCTTTTTTTTTTTTTTCCTTCCTCTTTTGACTTTTTTTAGCCCTAAAATTGCTCCTGCAGAGAAACCATTCAACATGGGTGAGACTTAACCCAGAGCCAAGATGCTGGAGAAACGCAGGCTGACTTTGCTGGTGGCCTCAAGCCAGGAGAAGCTTTTGTGCCTGCTGGGTGTGGTGCCCACCAAGGAGACCAGGCTCCTGTTCACAGTAATGACAGACTTTGCCTCCCAAAGACAAATGGATGAATTTTTTTGAAAATATAAAATCTTCATGTACTCTATTTCATGAATCGAACTGATTCAAGGACCTTGCTCTGAAAAATGCTATGCAAATTGTTTTCACTGAAATATTTTCCTGTGGCTCCACTTCGTCTTTGGAGCATCCCAGGGGCTTTCCCTCTCAAGTACATGCTACAGTTGTGCAGGCTCCTTTTCTAGACGAAATGTGCTCTCAGGACTCTACTGGCCAAATCTAGACATAACCAAAAACCCAGGGACAACGTGCTGGGGAGGGTGTTGACTATTCAATGACTGAAGAATTGAGCACTATCTTGAGAAGAAGGTAGTGACTTCACAACCTGATCAGGCAAACACTTAGGGCTGTGCCCCTTTCTTACAAATTAGAAAGTTCCCACGTTTGCTGCTAATAATAACTAGTACTTATGAAGGCTGACTATATGCAAAGTACTTTGCATGCAATTCTCATTTATAGGTACTGTTATTGCCACTTTATGGATGAGTAAACTGAGGCTTAGAAAGGTTTAGAAACTTGAGTCTCATTGACTCTAACAGTCCATCTTCTCAATGACTTTTGACAGTAATAGGTAACTTTTCAAGGCTGTGGTCAGCTATGATTACATCCCTGCACTGCAGCCTGGTGATGAAACAAGACCTCATCTCTAAAAAGTAATAGTCATCATCATCATAGGTAACTGTAATTGACTACCTACTATGAGCCAAGCACTATTGTGAGCACTTTATGCATTTTATTGCAATAAACCTTCATGATGACCTTGTGAAACAAGTACTACTGTTAAGCCCATTTTATGTATGAGGAAAGTAAAGGACAGAAATTAAAGACCTGGTGACTTTAGCTACTCACCCATATTGGCCGTCTGGGTCAATGGAGGTTGTTGGCCTCTCTTCAAATCCAAAGAAAAATAAAGCCTCATTCAAAATGCAAAAGAAAAATGAATTTGAAAAACAACAAACACACAGCAAAACCTACCCCTTCTCTGCCCACATCCCAACTGGACAGCTGTGTGTATCTTCTTTAGTCTTTCTTTAATTTCCCAACAGACTTTCTCTTCTACTCTTCTTCTTTATGTAAGTATAAGACTTGGGGTGGGAGGCAATTTATGCCTCTAAGGTACGTGTGATTCTCTTGTTCTTCGTGGCCACAGAGAATGAAGTCAGTTCTCTAACAATTGCACATTCTCTCTATCTCTTATCTTCTCTCCCTCTGCCCTCTGTCTCTCTCTCTCTCTCTCTCTACACACACACACTCACACACTTTCCTCCTTTGATCTCAAAATTCTGAAATGCAGTTTCTGTTAATAGAACTTTCTGTTGATTCATTAGCTAACCACCAGCACACCAGTTTAGGATAGCGATGCTCTGAGACTATCTATTGCTATGAGGCTGGGGTCTGGGCTCCTAGCCCAGGCACTAACCCACAGTCTGGCCAGCCCAGTAGCTGCCTGATGAGAGTGCAACTCTAAGGAAGCCAGCAGGTTTATTTCTCTCAGTAAATCTATTCTGATTAATGTAAACACTGTATAATACTCCACCTGTAGGTGTTGTAATTAAGGTGCATCGGGACCACAATCAGCACAGTGACAGGCAGAGGGAAAATTATTGACCTCCCACAGATTTTTTAAGTCAGCACATTTAGTACTGTGAAAATCACCAAGTCATTAGCAGAGGGATATTTTTTTTTAAAATTCAAATGAAAGAAGTCTGCTCATATTACCGCTATTTGTTTGCTAGCCTCTTTGTCCCCTTTTTTTAGGACTTAAGTTGAAAATTCTCCCCCACTCCATCGAAGCCTCTGTAGACTAAGGGGCACCAGTCTTGGTAGGAGGTAAAAGTTTTCCAACCCAGATTTGGAGGAGCAAATGTTTTCTCTAAGGGAGACTGCCACCCAAGCCCAATGCAGAGGGTCCTAGTACAAGGCCACCAGGCAAGCATCCTTCTCTTGTGTTTATAGAGCCAGTGTGACCGTGAGTGTGCCTTGCTGGGCTCCCACGTTGCCTAAGAGCTCACACCTTGGTGCCAAACTAAACTCCATGGATGCCCATGTGGGAGGGAGGTTGATAGCTGTAGCATGCAGCTCTGCTTTCTGTCTTCGGCATGGCAGGTGTCAGCATGCAGCCCTGAGAGGCAGACAGGCCCCTTGCCTCTCCCTGTCCTTCTGGCGATAGTACCTTCTAGCCCCCGTTCCCAGCTACCGTCCCTGACCAGAGGACTGGAGATGCTGCTTGTCATGAGTTTGAGAAGTAGAAGTGCACCCCACCACCCATCTCCAGTCACAGACTCAAGGATTCCTGGACTCTGGAGTCATGCCTAACTGGGTTCTGCTTCCCACTCTCCCAATCCCTTGCAAATCCTCTTTGTGGCCCAGTTTCCTCATCCATAAAATGGGGATAACAACAGTATATACCACGTAGTAGTACATATTGTGAAAGTTGAAAGGGATAATCCACGACAAGCCTGCACAATGCCAAGCACATTGCAAATTAGGGGTCTGTGAACATTTTTGGAAAATGATAGATAGAAAATAATTTAGGCTTTGTGGACCATATGGTCTGTGTCACAACTAGTTAGAGTTAACTCTGCCACTGCTTGCTAGAAGCAGCCATAGACCATATGTAAAGGAACAAATGTGGCTGTATTCCAATAAAACTTTATTTACAAGAACAGGTATAGGGCCCCATTTGGCCCTTGGGTCATAGTTTGCAGAACCTTATTAATTTAAATAATGAATAAATCTCAGTAGCAGTTAAAACATGTAACATTAGCTGGCTGACCAGCTATTGTATACAAAGAGTTCTGAGTAAATCAAGAATATGTAATCTCTGCCCTCTTGTAAGTTTCTTTTTTGTTTTGTTTTGTTTTTGTGAGATGGAGTCTTGCTCTGTTGCCCAAGCTAGAGTACAGTGGTGTGATCTCGGCTCACTGCAAACTTTGCCTCTTGGGTTCACGCCATTCTCCTGCCTCAGCCTCCCAAGTAGCTGGTACTACAGGCGCCTGTAGTCTAATTTTTTGTATTTGTAGTAGAGACAGGGTTTCACCATGTTAGCCAGAATGGTCTTGATCTCCTGACATCGTGATCTGCCTGCCTCAGCCTCCCAAAATGCTGGGATTACAGGTGTGAGCCACCACACCTGCCCTGCCCTCCTATAACTTATAGTGGGTATTAGGGGAGGGGAGGTATTAATTCACAAATATTAAATGACAGTCTACTGTATCAAAGAAGGTGACACACAGATTAAAAGCTCTTATATAAAGACTAAAGCAATACATACCTTTGAAATATTTAATTTTTGAACCAACCCCCACCCTATGAAAACAAATCAGGAAGATTTTTCATTAAAATCTTAATTTTAATTCTGTTGCATTGCATTAAAATCGCATTACCTTTACAGACTTTTTTTTTTCAAGAAAAATAATAAAAATGAAATGAGTATGAATATCCTTGCATCACACTCTAAATGTGGCATGCATTGCTTTAAGTACATTCAGCAGAAAGGAAAGCCATCGGATAGGTTTTGTTTCAGCTCATAGACTGTTTGCCGAAGTCAATACTCAAGCAGTCAAAACCACCAGCTTGATATGTTTTGATTGAACAGGCTCCTTAATTTAACCAGGGACCTAAATTGTGGAGAAGTCTAAGATCTTAGCTGCTAAAATGGTTAGGAGATAAATGGACAGAATATCCTACCTTCAAGATGCAATTCCAAAGATACCGTTTAAACACATCTTGAGTTTAACAGATATGACAAAGAATGTGTATCTGTCTAGCACTCTATCTATCTATCTATCTATCTGCAACTTAATCTTTAAAGTCAGTAAGATCAATTATACACAGATAGAGAGGCAGTTGCTTAACTTAACTTACCTACCTGTCATCTGAAAAGAAATGAATCCTGTTTGAGAGAGAAACCAAACTGACATTTTCTACATTATAGATTATGTACTTTTCATTCATTCATTCACTCATTTTACAAATACTATTGAGAGTATACTATATGCATTGCTTGGACCTAGGGGCTAAGAAACGCAAACCTGAGTGAACTTAAGCTCCTGTTACAAAATGCTTAGATACAGCATATGGAGAATACCATATTGCTGATCAGGAGTTTCTCTGGGAAAAATCCACACACCACATTTATTACTCTGAAGAACTCTGGTCAACATCTAGTTTTTACAGAGGTAAGGCCCCTCTTCTAACAAAGGACACCATTTTAATGGAAAGAAGGAGCCTGCAGTCACCTAGTTGTGTGCTAATGGCACCCCCTAGACTGATGATATCGACCAACTGGCTTTTAGATCCTGCCACAACAGGAGATTCACCCGTTCCTGTGCTCTCTTTCTTCTCTATGAGTCAGGCCACTTCTCTGACAATCAATGGACTACTCCTTTTAAAAAATTGTTGAAATGGGTGCTACCTTCCTGCCACATCTATTTACTTCTACTTCTGGCTTTTTCATCTCTAAGTTATTTGCTTTTCTTTCACTTTCCTCTTCTAGCACAATCTTTTCTTTTCTCTCTCTCTCTCTTTTTCTTTCTTTTTTTTGAGATAAGATCTTGCTCAGTCACCTAGGCTTGAGTGCAGTGGCGTGATTACGTGATTACGGCTCACTGAAGCCTTGACCTTCCTAGGCTCAGGTGATCTTCTCACTTCAGCTTCCCAAGTAGCTGGGACCACAGGTGCCTGCCACGATGCCGGGCTAATTTTTGGAATTTTTTTTTTTTTTTTTTTTGGTAGAGATGGGGTCTCATTATGTTGCCCAGGCTTGTCTCAAACTCTTGGGTTCAAACAATCCTCCTGTCTTGGCCTCCCAAAGTGCTGGGATGACAGGCTTGAGTCACCTCGCCCGGCCCACTGGCACAATCTTTAGGTTCAGACATTTCCCACTTCTCTTGGCCCCCTCCACTAAGTCCCCCAGAGCAGTAACCTGGTTCACAAACATATTTTAGGTTTTATGCACTCTTGAACTTCCTTCCTCTTCTGATGTTTGACTGTGTCCCATATGTGAGAATTGCACGGTAGTACAGTAAAATTCTATGAATATGCTGGCTTCTGGGATGCAAGGGGCTTGGAGCTCCTGAGTTCTAAGCCCTAGCCCAAAGTTGGCTACGGCGCTCATTTTCAAAGGCAATCACAAGATGAATATCAAAGAATGTGCAGAATGCACATTGGGAAACCTGTCAGAACATTGTTGGGAAAATAAAGTGAATCAATAGAATGTCAAGAGACTCAAATGGAAAAAATATTGAATATTCATTTTCTCAGTTTCACAGGGGTAGGGATTTACTAGGACCAAGGCAGCTGGTGGGATTTTCGGCTTTCCTTGGAATGGTTCAAATAATTTTTGTGCCACGCATTGGATTAGTATTCAATTAACTCCTTTAAAATTATAATGTGCAACTTCAACAAACTTGTTAACGAGTCTACAGCACAATTAGAGCAGTTAATAGCCACAGGTACAACAAATGAATGCTGTATTTCTGTAAACAGGGGACATCTGAAACAAATTCAGCAATGGTGTTTCTTATTTGCATATCTATTCTACTTTCAAACCCAGCAATACCTGTAAACACCAGAGAAAAATTACAGAAGGGTCCTTTTCTCCCACATATTTATCAAAGAAAATCTGATGTCAAAACCTTGTAGAGATTGTTTCTTTCTAATGTGGCTGGTCCCACTCCAGGAAATCTGATATGCTAACACAACCAGCTCTTAGTGGAGAAACCTAATCAGTGTAGCATGTTACTTGTGTTGCAAACCCATCACTATGGTTGCCAAAATGTTTTAAACATAATCTGTCTCTTGCTCTTACATAGGCCATTTCAATTTAAGAAAACAAAAGATGATCCTGTGAACACTGTATCAGGCATCATTATTGGACTAAAAAAAGGATCACTTGATGAACATGCCTGGCATTTTGTTTAGGTACATTTCACACAGCCAGACACTCACCCTCACTCAGAGAAACAGAGCAAACAGAAACATCCACAGTGGGGCTGGAAATTCCAGGGGAGGACCAAGAAAGCATCTGTCTTCCTGTTGATAATGTAAAAAATGATTTGAAAAAGAATGCATCAGACTTCCATTATGATGATAGGATGAAGAATGCAACCTTCTGGACATTTCTGAGTTTTCTTAAACTAGATAAATAAAATGCATTGTAAGAGCTTTAAGCATTTGGTTTAATGCTAAACCATCTCTCTTGGCTGAAGAATTTTGCATTTTCATTGGATCTATTCTAAAATAACTGTGGAAAATTGATTTTAAACCTAAAGGTTGTATTCTCAATCATTTTTCCAATCAGTACTGTTTGTAATTTTTTCATAATAGATTTTGACCACAGGATATAATGATATCACATGTGATACATCTTTATCTATGCCTAGAAGGTTTCCACTCCTTTTACAAATTCAAAGTGGCCTTACCCACTCTCCTCTCCACACACATCCACACAATTATGAAAGTATCATGTTACGATTTAAATAGATTCACTACTTTTGATAGTTTGTGGAAGAAATGCTACATCTCTTTTCCACAAGGCTGTAAAACTTTCTCACCATTCTTAAATAACAGCCTAAATAATAAAATCTAAAAAAAGTACAATTTAATTTGTTTTTTTTTTTTGAGACGTATTTCTTCTCTGGCCTTAGAAGATTAGTTTTCAAAGCGATGGTAAAAATCGTTGATGTACGTCTTTTCAAGAAAAAGGAAAAAAAAGAAAAAAGACTCCTAAATGCCAAACATTTGCTCTTTGGAGCATAGCAAGAAGAAAGGGAGAGGACCAGACGACCACATTCTAAGAACAGAGTATTGTCCAGGTAGCTGTCGCCTAAAATGGGATCTCTTTCCAGGTCTTTTTGTTAAAGTTTTTCTTTCCTAAATAAAACTTAATTTTCTCTCGCTAATCTTTCCAGTGGGTGTCTGCTGCTTCCTCATGCCTTGCTATAAGAAAGCTCGTAAAAAGGAAGAAATCTAAAACTAGAACAATTCTATATTCACAGTTTCTTTGACATTAAAAAGTACTCAAGAGAAGAATTTTTTTTTTAATTTAAAGAAACATCTGTCCAACATGGATGATTGAAGAAGGGTACTCCCCTTTGTCCAGAGCCATAGAAAGATAATTTAATTACATTAAGCACTACACCCTCCCCAAATTAGACTACAAATGAATCTTGATTTCTCATGATTTTTTCTCTTTACAAAATAATCTTAAAGTTTAGGAGGAAGAAAAGATGCATAAGCATAATCAACAATGGAAAAGAGGAAGAAAAAGGGAACTTTCTCCTACTGATCCGGCAGTGCTGGGAAGGGAAGAGC
This sequence comes from Colobus angolensis palliatus, assembly GCF_000951035.1. Taxonomy (NCBI): domain Eukaryota; kingdom Metazoa; phylum Chordata; class Mammalia; order Primates; family Cercopithecidae; genus Colobus; species Colobus angolensis. The sequence continues at coordinate 3,038,097 of NW_012115722.1, read as the reverse complement.
GTGGTCCCTTTAAATGATATGGAAGGGGGGCAGGGAAGTGCTGGGTAGAGAAAGGCGTGGTCTCTTGCTAGGGCTCCACCCCCAGGGACCCAGATGTGGACAGGCACTCACTCCTGCCTTGAAGCCCGAATGTTTCATTTGCCAAGACCGCCCTGGCCTGCCACGCCCCCATTCTGGGCTTATAAAAACCCGAGACCCCTAGAGGACAGACACAAAAGCGGCTGGAAGTTATGAGGAACACGTGGGCAGAAGAAGACAAGAGCTGAGCAGGTAGTGGAGAACACACGGCGGAATGACGCAGAGTTTTGCTGGAGCAGGCCGCCAAAGGGCCCGACTCCAGGAGAAACTCATCTCCCTTCTTGTTTCCCCATCCGCTGAGAGCTACTTCTACTCAGTAAAACCTTGCACTCATTCTCCAAGGCCATTCCTGGGATACAGAAAGCCCTGTGTCCTTGTGATAAAGAAGGGGGGTGTGATTGAAGTGGTTAACAGAAGCTGCCTATAGACAGCAAACCAAAAGAACACCCTGTAACACACGCCCACTGGGGCTTCTGCTGTAATCATTCATCCCTAGACACTGCCATTGGGTCAGAGCTCCACAGTCTGCCCGTGTCTATGTTCCCCTAGGAGGTTTTGAGGAGCAGGGCACTGAAGAAGGGAGTCACACCCCCAGCGCATGCCCTGCAAGGGGGACAAAGGAAACTTTCCAGTTTAACTACCACCATTAAAATATCTTATAAAGTCAGCTAGGCATGGTGGCTCACGCCTGTAATCCCAGCACTTTGGGAGGCTGAGGCCAGCGGATCGCTTGAGGCCGGGAGTTCAAGGTCAGCCTGCTCAACATGGCGAAACCCCAACTCTACTAAAAATATAAAAATTAGCCAGACATGGTGGTGCATGCCTGCAATCCCAGCTACTCTGGAGGCTGAGGCAGGAGAATTGTTTGAACCCAGGAGGCAGAGGTTGTAGTGAGCTCGCACCATTGCACTCTAGCCTGGGCGACAGAGTGAGACTATCTTATGGTACTGGTGGCATAGGATTAATGAAACGGAATAGAAGTCCGAGAAATATTCCCAAGTAAATATAATAAGTTTGTGTGTGATAAAAGTGGCATTTAAAATCAAAGGAAGATGTAATATATTATTCAATATTTTGGTATTGTGGCAACTGCCTATTCATTTAGGGGAGGAGAGAAACGGTAGTCTCTGAGTCATAGAAGTAAAAGAATAAATTTGAGGTTTAATAATAAGTATGAAAAGGAAACAATTATATAGATGTAATATAAGTATAAAAAACCAAGAATAAATTTTAGATGTAATATATTTATACATATGAAAAAGGAAATGATTATTTTCTAAGAATATGCTGGTGGATATTTATACAATATTGAATTGGGAATGCATCAGTCCTAAGGCAATAATCATAAAATAAATGAATTAAGTTTACTACAGAAATACTAAAAATATCTGCCCATTAATACATACCAAAAATTATGACTAAGAAGAAAGGACAAATTGGGTAACATATTTAAATATACACATATATACATATATATATATATATACACACACATACATACAATATGCTCAATATGTAAAAGTTTTAACAATTTTACAAGAAAAAGATTAACATGGATAATTTACAAAAAAAAAATAATACAGTGACAAATAATTTACCTACCTACATTAGGATTCTCTTAGAGGGAAAAAATAAGAGATATCTATGTAAAGGGGAGCTTATTAAGTATTAACTTACGTGATCACAAGGTCCCAAAATAGGCTGTCTGCAAGCTGGGGAGCAAGGAGAGCCAATCCGAGTTCCAGAACTAAAGAACTTGGAATCCGATGTTTGAGAGCAGGAAGCATCCAGCATGGGAGAAAAATGTAGGCTGGGAAGCTAGGCTCATCTCGCCTTTTCTGCTGCTTTATATTCGCTGGCAACTGATTAGATGGTGCCCACCAGATTAAGGGTGGATCTGCCTTCCTCAGCCCACTGGCTCAAATGTTAATCTTTTTTGCAATACCCTCACAGATACACCCAGGATTAATACTTTGTATCCTTCAATCCAATCAAGTTGACACTCAGTATTAACCATCATACTACCCAAACAGCATTTAAAAATGTTTAATACTTAGGGATAGTTAGGATGTGAAGAACGGGAATTCTCACACACTGCTGATTACAATATAAATAGGTACAACTTTTCACAGATAATAGCTTAGATACGGGCATGATTATTAGTCCAGCAATACCACTTCTAGAAGTTTTTGCCAAGGAAATAACCATGAATATAAATAAGATTTAGCTATAAAGATGTCTGCAAACTGTTGTTTGCAATATGCAAAACATTTAAAAAAATCCTGTATGTATACAGGAATAGAAGATTGAGCAATTGTTTAAAATGTTTCTGTAGTAAATAATATTTAATAATTATTGTCATAATTGTTTGCCAAATGAAAAAAAGAGAGCAAAATAAAAATAAAAATGTTACTAAAGATAGTAATTGTAATTTATTCTGTTTATTCTTTTTGCTTCTCTCTATCCAGCATTTTCCATATAAAAAAAATTCGCGTGTGTGTGTATGTGTGTGTGTGTGTGTGTGTGTGTTTTCCCTACCCTGGCAAGACTTGGGTTCTCTTTATTCCATTCAAGATTTGTAGAGGATCAATTTTTCTAGTGGTATCCCTCCTCCCACCTCCTCCTTCTCTTCCAAGTACCTGGTGACTGTCATCTGAGTTATAATTTCACAGAGGCAGATTCTTCTTTTGCTTTTCTTTGTTGTTGTTCTTGGTTGATTTCAGAGATGACACAGTGTCTAGATGCTTCTCTTCTGCCTTCTTTAACAGGAAGTCTTCTTAACTTTTTTCGTTAATATTTTAAGAAATTGCTAAAGTTCTTTGATCATGGCTCACTGCAGCCGTGAACTCCTGGGCTCAAGTGATCCTCACACCTCAGCCTCCCAAAAAACACCCGCTACCATGCCTGGCTAACTTTTAATTTTTTAAGTTTATTTATTTTTATTTTTTTGGAGACAGGATCTCACTACGTTACCCAGGCTGGCCTTGAACTTTTGGCTTCAAGTGATCCTCCCAACTCAGGTGCTACAGAGTTGCCTAGAGCAGAAACGTGTCCTCAGCGCTGCAACATCTTTTAGGAATGGCCTAACTTAAAGCAAAAGTGGGATGCTTGTCTATTTTCTGGTCTTTTTTCTATGACTTTATACATGTTTTAATGATTTAATCCATTACAATGTATTTGGGTATATTTTGTAAGGCAAAATATAATTGCTTACATTTAGCTTTATGAATACTAGGAGCAGCCTTCTTTACTTCTTTACTTTCTTCTGAGCTAAACGAGGGAAAATCAGGGATGGATAAGTATTAAATAACTTTTTTTTTTTCCTGTGTATATCTGAAATTTCCAAATGTCTCTTTTTTTCTAATCAAGTAATTTGAAGCATTTATTTTTTAAGAAGATTAGGCTGATAATCAAGAATTGGGACTCTCAAACTGTAAGGATTCAAATTCTTTTTTTTTTAAGTATTATTATTATTATTATTATACTTTAAGTTCTAGGGTACATGTGCATAACGTGCAGGTTTGTTACATATGTATACTTGTGCCATGTTAGTGTGCTGCACCCATCGGATTCAAATTCTTGTAATTTCCAGCAGACAATATGAATGAGAGATGTGGACTGCATCTAAGAGGTAGTCGGGAGTGATGGCACTAGCTCCGGGTCATGTATTTGTTGAGGGAATGAAGTTTGGATTAGTTCTGTAATTCTAAGTCTTAGACAGAACCCTGAACTTTGACTATGTTCTATAAAATACTCAATTTTATATGTTAGCAGCTAACTTAAAAACTGAACAAACATAACTTTTATAATTAGGGGAAATTATGTTTAAAATACATGTTAAATAAATTAAGTTATAGCTCTTTAAAATATAGAAAATCTCCAAACTTTTTCTGAGTGGTTGTGGATAATGTTACTACCAACTAGCTGGAAATACTTTTTTGTTTTGTTTTGATAGAAGCTCTTGCTCTGTTGCCCAGGCTAACTTGCAGTGGCACAATCATAGCTCAAACTCCTGGGCTCAAGCCTTCCTCCCACCCCAACGTCTGGAGTAGCTAGGACTACAGGCCCATGCCACCATGCCTGGCTAATTAATATATGTATATCTTTTTTTGTTGTTGTTAGAGACAGGGTTTTGCTATGTTGCCCAGGCTGGTCTTGAACTCCTGGCTTCAAGTAATCCTCCACCTTGGCCTCCCAAAGTGCTGAGATTACAGGTGTGAGCCACCACATCCCATCTGGGGAGAACTTTTGCGTTTAATCCACATGGCCAGGGGACCTCAATTGCTGCCCATAGCAGAACTCAGCAAGACAAAGATCACCCTTCTCCATATCTCTCTCACCTCAAGACGTCAGTGCATCCTAATGAGATGGCTTTGGCAGGGGAAGCTTCTATATGAAACAAAAACGTGAATCAATATTTGAATCCTTATTATGAGTCAAGCAGGGTGCTGGACACCTTATTTTCTGTGATACATTATTTTCCATAAACCTTATAAAAATCCTATTCCTAGGTACTATTATAATTGCTACTTTATAGTTACAGAAACTGAGGCTTATAGATGGTAAGTAATGTATATGGTAGTAAGAACTTCTTTTTGTTGGACTACAAATCTTGTGTTCTAACCACCATACACATTGTTAGGAGGGTTCCTAAGCCAATGCCTTTCCACTCATTCTTTATCTTCATGTCTGCAGCTTTTTCCAGAAGGGGTCTAAAGCAGCCTGCCTTCCCATATGAAAGCACCTTCCATGCTGATATCATACCTCATTTTCTGGAGGAAGTGTGGTGTGATGGCACCTCAGAGTGAGGCCGAGGAACACCTCCGTTCAAATCCCACTGCTCGCTCTTATCAGTCAAGTGAGTTGAAATGAGTTACTTCTCTTTTCAGAAGTCCGGTTTCTTAATCCATAAAATGAGAAAAATACAACCTACTTCTGAGGTTGAGGGTGAGGCTGAGGACGAGATAGGTGCCTCCTGTGAAGTGGGGGCTTAATAAATGCTAGTCATTTCTCTTCCCCTGAGGAAACGTTATTACACATTGTTTATGTCACTCTAATATTGTCCTAAGAGATCTATGAAAATATGCAACTCAGTTAATCAAAGTTTGTCTCTGTAATGTACCTTTAGGAGAAAAGAATACATTGTGGGGAGTAGAGGAGAGAAAGATTAAGGAATTTGGTGGTCACAGCTCCTGGAGGTCATTTCTACCAGGCTGAGATCATCTATAGCCCAACCGTGTACACCAACACCATCTACTGTCCTTTGGAACCTTAGTAATAATGCTTCTACTACTGTTCCTACTACGTGCATTTAGAGTCTGAACTCATTACCACCACCACCACTCAAGAAAAATAACTACTGTGTTTATTAAGGTAGGAAAGTTGTTTCAGAACAAGGTGAAAGCCATTCACCAGAAAATACAATTATCTCCAACCTCACATCACTCTAACATCTGTGTATCTACACAATGTATTTCCTTTAAGACACTGATTTTCAACTTGGAGTCACTGAATCGATTTCAAGAGGCCCATAAACCTCATGAGATCGACTTCTATATGCATGTGCCCATGTGCATTTTTGAGGAGATGGTTGATTTTCTGAAATTCTCAAGGGAGTCTACTTGCCTCAAATATCTAAGACCCATTAGGCTAGAAGCTTACTATCCAAATCATACATGCTGACGTCAAGAAAGACACAGATAGTGGTGTGTTGATACGGAATTTGGGAGGGCGTGGTCATGGATAAGGTTGTGTGTGTGATTTGTGGGCAGAAGTGAGTTTTATGCATTCAAATAGATGTATGAATCTTTTGTGAGGAAGGTTTATTTGGAAGTGTTAGTCGTCTTTTTTTTTTTTTTTTTTCTCGAGACAAGGTCTTGCTCTGTTGCCCAGGCTGGAATGCTGTGGTGCAATCATGGCTCACTCCAGCCTCGATCTCCTGGGCCCAAGTGAACCTCCTGTCTCAACTTCTCAAGTAGCTGGGACTACAAGTGCACACCACCATGCCCAGTTAAATTCGGTAGAGATGGGGTTCTGCCATGTTGCCCAGGCTGCTCTCGAACTCCTGGGCTCAAGCGATCTGCCCTCCTCAGCCTCCCAAGGTGCTGGGATTATGGGCATGAGCCAGCACACCCAGCTGAGACCCTAACCTTAAAAAATTAAGACCTCCCTTCTTGAATTGTAAGCATTTCCTGCACTTTGTCTGCAACATCAAACAACCAAACATTTCCATCCAAGAGAAGGAAATAACCTACTACCTAATTGAAACTGCTTCAGTGATGCATCCATTTTTCTATTTAACACTCTTTTCTCTCACTTTCACTTTTCATTTCTTGCCTGAATTCACACAGCCCATACCTTGTCTTTTTTAATAACTGACAAAATTATTACTATTAGTAATTTGGGGAGGGGGAAGAGAAACACAAATAAGGGAAATGGGTTTCCATGGCAACCACAGGCCTGTGAGATCATTTTGAACATCCTTTCTATGACTATTTCATTAGCACTCTCCTGAGAACCTGAATCATCGTTAACCCGTTTGTGAACCAAGCGTTCTTTTGCAGAAGGCTCTCGCGCTATTATTCATCATTTGGGATGTCGGTTTACCGTTTTTAGAGGGCACTTGGATTTTGTGACCAGAATCAACTGACATCTATATATCTGTTTCCTGCTGAGAGTGTGTCCTGTGATTTTCCAGCATCCCTCCAGAGTTCCTTGGGTGAGGACAAATGAAAACTCATATTTTTAAGGAAGAACTAAATTAATACTTTAAAAAGCAAAATCCTCATAATGACAGTTCTACTGAGGCTAAACTCCATTCCCTTTGGAGGGGAGGAGGCAAAGGAGCAAGTATTAGTCGAAAGTGACAGGGTAGTGCCATGGTAGCAAACAGTCCCTCTGATGGTTAATTTTATGTGTAGACTATGGTACTCAGTTGTTTGGTCAAACTCAAGTTCCATATGTGGGTGGGCTTCAGCCAATCAATTGAAGGCTTTAAGAGAAAAGACAGAGTCCTCATGATAAGGAAAGAGTTTTGCATCTAGATTGCCTTTAGACTCAAGACTGAAGCATTGACTTCTGCTGGTATTTCTAGCCTGCTGGCCTGTCCTACAATTTCAGACATGCCAAACTCCATATTTCCATGGGTCACTTCCTCAAAATAAATCTCTCTCTCTCTCTCTCTCTGTCTCACATCAGTCATATTAATCATATTAATCACTCAGGGGTCACAGCTGAAGGAAGCTCCATCTCAACCTGTGCTCCCATGATCACAGTAGCAGAGGGAGGGGGTCATGGTAAATCACACAGTGGCTCTTAAAGCTTCCATCCAGAAGTGATGTCTGCTACTTTCACTTGCATTTCATTGGTCAGAGCAAATCTCATGGCTATCCTAACTTCAAAGGAGGCAAGAAGGTGCAATCTTGCCAAGTGCTTGGAAGAAGGAGATAGAGAAATATTTGGTGAACAGCCTAGTGACTACCAATCATGGATAGACATGAGTGATGCCTTTTGTTCCACTGATGTGTTCCACTGGTTAGGAAATGTGAACCAAGAAGTCCAAGCGATCTCTTTGATCCTATTGATTGTGTGATTTTTAGAAAGTGAGTTAGCATACCTGGGCATCAGTTTCCCCATCTGTTCAATGGTGGGAGCAGAAGATAACATCCCTTCTCTTTCTTCTCTCCTGTTGCTATGGAGGAAACGGCCATCCTGCTCTCAAAGACAATTCTCTTCCTGTGTGCTTTTATTCACACCAGACGCCCATGTGCCATACTTCATTCTATTTTCTCCTACAACCCAACTTCCAAGTCTTTAAAGAATCCTGTTGTTTCTCATTTCACATTTATTTCAACAAAGTCACATCTCTGCCTATCCTGTGCCACCACCTCATTCCAGTCTCCCATATTCTCTACCTGAGCTTCTGCAATAACCTGGAGCTAGTTTTTCTGCTGCAATAGTCAGTCAGCTCCTATAGACTTTCCTGTGAATCCTTCACAGATAATATCGAAATGAGGGAAGTGATACAGCTTATGGGTTAAGAAAAGAACAGGATTTGAACTTGCACAGCCTGGGATTGCATTTCTGCTCTGCCACTTGCTAGCTTCATGACCTTGCAAAATTACCTAACATTTCTGCACCTTAGTTATCTTCATCTGTAAATTGGGATAATAATAGTATTTACTTAATAGGACTCTTATGAGGATGGAGCTGATATATACACAGCACTTATAATGTTCCCTGGCACATATTAGGCACTATATGTGTTTGTTATTTCTATTATTAATGGAAGTTTTTGTAATAGTAGTATTGTTTTCTCGCCAGTATATCTCTAGTTCCAAATATAAAACTTGACACATTGTAAGGAATCAATAATTAGTTGTTGATATAATAAATAAACCTAGATAATGAAGAAGTGAATTCATGGTTGTGACGGGCAGCTTCTAATCTGGCTGCCAGTCATCTCTGCCTTCTAGTTTTTATATTCTTGAGTTGAGCTGAACCTAATGACTTTCTCTGAAGAATAGAATACAGCAAAAGTGATGGGATGTCACTACTGAGATTAGGTTACGAAGGACTGTGACTTTCCCCTTGAATCTCTTCCATCTTGCTCTCTCTCTTTCTTGCTTGCTTATTCTGATGAAGTGAGCTGTCATGTTGTGAGCTGCCTATTAAGAAGCTCATTTGATAAGGAACAGAGGGCAACCCTCAGTCCAACAGCCCCCAAGGAACTGAATCCTGTCAACAGTCACAAAGTGAGTTTGGTAGTGGTCCTCCTCCAGTCTGGCCTGGAGACAACAGCAGCCCTGGCTGACACCTTGATTGCAGCCTTGTGAGAATCCTTGAGCCAGAGGACCCAACTAAGCTGCATCTGGACTCCTGACCTATGGAAACTGAAATAGTAAATATTAGTTTAAGTTACTAAATTTTGGAGTTGTTATGCAGCAATTAGCAATTGATAACTAATAAAATGATAAAGATGACAATATATGATAGCATGCTTTGAGTACTCAGGAAGAGATTTTTTAAAAACCTAACCTTCAGATAGAGGAGCCACTTCCCTGGGCTCATGGAAAATCACTGGCACCTCCAGAATCTTCCTCTTCCCTTTTTGTCTGTCTCCCCACTTCCTACTTGAACTTTGGAGGCAAATAGAAAATAATTAAAAACCTGAATCTCTTATTTTACTAACCGTATGAAGTTGGTTAATTACTATATTCTGGTCAAGTCACTCTGAGCAACTTTCATCTTTAATAAAATGGAGATAATGAGACTACTGTGAGGGTTATGGTGGTGAGAACCTATATATGAATAAAATACCCCACAGAGTATCCGGGACACAGCTGGTATTCAATTAATGTTGGGTCTTGTCCCTAATAACTAATAGTGACTGCTTCACATTTTTTCCTTTTATAAAAAAGCTTTAGATTCAGGGAGTACTTGTGAAGGTGTGTTGCATGGGTACATTGCATGATCCTGAAGTATGGGCTTCTATTGAGTCCATCACTCAAATAGTGAACATAGTACCCAACGGTTTACTAGTTTTTCAACTCTGGAATCCCCAGTGTCTATTGTTTTCTTCTTTATGTCCATGTGTACCAATGTTTAGCTCCCACTTGTAAGTAAGAACATGTGGTACTTTATTTTCTGTTTCTGAGTTAATTCATTTAGGATAATGGTCTCCAGCTGCATCCATGTTGCTGCAAAGGACATAATTTCATTCTTCTTTATGGCTGCATAGTATTCCATGGTGCATATGTATCACATTTTCTTTATCAAATCCACTACTGATGGACACCTAGGTTGATTCCATGATACTGTGAATAGTGCTGTGATAAACATATGAGAACAGGTGCCTCTTTGGTAGAGTGATTTCTTTTTCTTTGAGTATACACTTGGTAATTGGATTGCTGTGTCAAACAATTCTATTTTTACTTCTTTGAGAAATGTCTAAACTGCTTTCCATAGGGGTTGAATTGATCTGCACTCCCACCAGCAGTGTTCTAAGTGTTCCACCATTTTTAATCTAATTTACAACTAACACCCTCTTCATTGTTAACATTCTTCAGAATTCAACAGAGTACAAGTGTCTTTCATATGGGAAGAGTTCAAATGTGGTGTCTTATCAGATAGAAAATAATTATTCATTTTTGAACTCATAGTTGGACAAATAATTCACAGTGTTCAAAGGGCAGCAAACTTCTTTAATGCATATGAGGAATTAAAAAATAGAAAAAAAAGTTTAGTCTACCTACCAGTTCATCAGGAAACAATTTTACTTTATGGATGAATATGAAACTGCCTCACCTTTCCCATTCCCATTTCCCCGCCTCACAAGCACACACATGTTTCTGGCCGTTGTGGACATGAAGAATGAAAACTTTGCTCTGGAGACAAATCCTATGTGTGTGTCTAGTGGGGCTGGAGCAGATATCACAAAACATGTGCCATTGCTCTGAGACGGCATTGTCAGGGAACTCAGTTCCAATCCTTGAACTTAGGTCATTAGGAAAAGCAAGAAAAGGCAGAAAGTTTTCATTTACAACTTAAGAGCTTGCCTTTCCTGGACATCAAATGCCACAATTAAAAACTTACTTTTTAATAAACACAGTCATGAGTTGGGAAAAGCCAAAGCATCGTTCACATATCATTTCCTGCACCACTCAGCTCATATTAGCAGACTTAGGAAAGCATCAACCACAAACATGTTCCTGATAGAAATTTCCTAATGCAAGCAGTCTTTATAGATTTCTGCTATTTCAATGTAGGTCTCCGAGGACCATTTGAATCCATATTAATTTCCTTTCTGGCAGTTATGCGGCTGAGTATGAACAGCACTATTTCACTTTTAATCTGTCAGTAATTTAGTAATGTGTAAACTAATTATGCACAGATATTAATGTAATCGGTTTGGGGAGCTATAAAATCAATGTGTTTTTACAGACTGCATTAAAGAGAATTGTGGTGTTATAATCACATGTCAGTTACAAATAAGGTTATGGAATTAAAAAATAGATGTCACCCCCACTTCAAGGAGCACCCACAAACTCCATCAGATAATAAGAGCATGATCTTCACACTTTCTAGAACTACAGGAAAAATACTAATATCACAGCCAAACCATCCTGCTTCACTCTGACTTTGATAACATTATTTCCATGACTTCCCTTCTCCACTTCTTCCCCTTCCTCTGTTAAATAAAAACTTGCCATTCACGATTTCAAAGATCATGTCACAGATCAACCTTCTAGGGGTCATGCCAGTGCCTCATGGTAATGGCTTCCTTGGGTGAAGTCTACCCTAGTACAATTAACCAGATCATTGAGCAGAGGAAGATCAGTTAGCATGAACCCAGTGGTTAAGAGGGATTACCATAGCTTTTGCAGAGCGGTTCTCACTAGGTCTGTGACCCTACAAGTAGTCCAAGATACGGTCAAATCCTTTCAAGGGGTGGAGGCATTTCACTACCTTGACAGGTGTGTATGCATACAGGTTTCCTACCTCCCATAGAAGGAATCTCATTACTCTATGATAGGCCTTGAAATCCTTAGACAGTTCTTGTCCAATTCGGTGTTTGGATAAGTTATAGAAATGTATGTTCACATACCTGTATTGAAGGGACTCCCCTCACACACTCAGAGTTTATCTCTAATTATTGTCTCCTTCTAAAGACTTAGGCCATTCTCTTTTGTAGCCCTAAATATAAAGTCTGTAGTAGAATGCATCATCATCTGGCAAACTGAAGAGTTCCAGCCTCAACCTTGCACTTTAGCAAGGTGTGGCTGTAGAAAGGAAAGAGGATTAAGATGGCAGATAGAATTTCAGCTCTAGAAGTACAACTTGGAGCCATGCTGAAAGATAGGTCTAGGATAATCATGATTCTAACATTCCCTAGATGTGTATTTGCCTTAACACTTGGAACCTTACTTTCCTAATTTGTAAAACAGGATGGTAATAAAATTCTGTATTTCATGGAGAATAAAATGAAGATTGCACCATGCTTGGGTCATAGTAAATGTTCAATAAAGTAGCTAGTAGCAGGCAGGGGAGTAATAATGCTCACTTGACTCCATGGGTCTATTTGCTTTCCTCTTGTTATTTTACAAGAATTAAATAGATAATCTCTAAAGTCCCTTCCCACTAGTAAATCTGAGGTGCTGCAACTAACTGCATCAACAGTTCACTTGCAAAGAGGATTCTCAGGTGGAAGAAGGTTGGTCAAGGCTCTTCCCACATAACTTCTCCCATCCACACATCTATCCATCCTCATCACTAATCCCTGCCCATGATACTACATTGCCTCATGGTTTGGCTTCCATTTATATCCATCCTTCCTCTAACCATCTGAAGTCTCTTGAGTAACTCATATTGATTTAATGGGCTTACCCATTTACTCCCTAAATACTCATTGACACCTACTAAGGCAGAGAGGAGTCTGCAGGGAATGTTGATATGGATCAAGTACGGCTCCAGCTTTATTAGTCTATTAGCAAGATAAGAAAAGTCTACAATAACTATAATTTATTATCACCCCCTTCCAGATTCCTCTTTGCATTGACTGAAGTCTGAAATTCCTCATACGATGCTGTTTTCTCCAATACCTTCTCCAAAGGAGTCTGTGCCTCCCTTTGCTGGCCCATGTGCTGTGTGGCCACTTATATAACACCATTTGCCACTTATATATAATATTTCCCATTTTAACTTTACACATTCCACCTTTTCTCGTTCCAAAATTTTCACAATCCCCAAATGGATTGTGTGCCAATCTCCAAAACCCATACCCACAGTGATAGTTTTAGAACCTGATGCAAAGTTTTTTCTGCCTCTCATCATTGCTCACAATTCCAATATGCACCTACTTAGCTGACTGTCTTCTCTATCTGGCCCCATTATGCCTTGATTCCAATGAAGGTCAACCACAAGCCACAAGGCCAACTACTAGACAACTACCCTACTCATCATTAAGTGAGATAATGTATATAAGCTACAAAGAATGTGCCTGATGCATAGCAATCACTCAATACTGTCAACTGCACACCCTTCCCTCCAGCTTTTTGTTATTTAGTCTAATCGCTATCATGTCCACTAGAAACTTGTTCACACACAGTCTAGAGTAGGTTCTTGGGGGACAACATTTGTCTGCTGTCCTGGAAGCTGAGGATATATTTTATTTTCTTTTTTATTTTTTTGAGATGGAGTCTTGCTCTGTCACCCAGACTGGAGTGCAGTGGCGCGATCTCGGCTCACTGCAAGCTCTGCTTCCTGTGTTCACACCATTCTCCTGCCTCAGTCTCCCACGTAGCTGAGACTACAGGTGCCTGCCATCATGCCCAGCTAATTTTTTTTATTTTTATTTTTGTATGTTCAGTAGAGATGGGGTTTCACCGTGTTAACCAGGATGGTTTTGACCTTTTGATCTGTCCACCTCGGCCTCCCAAAGTGCTGGGATTACAGGCATGAGCTACTGCGCCCAGCCGAGGACATATTTTCAGAAGGATGGCACTGTGGTCACTGTCCATAATCATTAACATCCCATTATAAAGATCAAATACCATTCAGAGTCCAGAAAACAGATGAGAATTTCATTACTTATATGTTTAACTTTTATGAAATCCATTTGAGGTCCTTGACCAAAAATGCAAAAACAGAAAGAGAAGAACATAGAAACGCAGTAATTTAAAATATTTAAACATAGATTTTGCATGGACAATCTTTTTTATATGAATATGTATGGTAATTACTTGTACACATAGAATATTGTACAGGGTTACAAATTCAACATTATAAAACTGTTCTCTAGGGGTCATTTAGGAGATTTGCAAGCGTCATTTTGGTCATACCTAACTGCTCTCTTTAGAATCTAATCCACATCAGACATACTGTTCCATCATAATTCACTTTGGGGGGATTTTTTTTAGCATGTTGGTGGAAGTCAAGAAAGGATTTCAAGCCAGGCTGTAGTCAACCAGAAGCTGGCATTATCTATCCTAAACCCCTCTCATTACATGGATCTCAGTAAACCATGGTCCTTAATTGGCTTCATTGCTTTTTCTCAGACACTGTGTGTAATGAGACCCCATGCTTCACCAGGAAGGTGCTGAGAGAGGTCACTACCCTGAGATGATTTGTCTCCTCTCTCTTTCCTTACTCATGTTTCTTCAGGTGAAACAGAGGGTCTGGTCTATTTATGCCTACTCACACCTGACAACATGATCATCCTCTCCGACCATCCTTTTGGCTGCTGAAAGTCAGCCATGATCAGGATTCATGTGTGATTTCTCTTCTTTGCAACAATCACTTGAGGCTGGTCCTGAAATAATTGCCAATAACAAATGTATCCGGGCAGTGGCCTTCATATCTTGCACTAAGGGAAGGTAAGGCAATGGCATTTTCATTCTCTCATCAGGAATGTCTCCCAGGACAACTTTTTCTGTGCCAAGTTAGTAAGAAATAAGCCCCAGAGAGTTCTACGTTATGATTGTCAGGACATAGATTATTGAGAAAGGAATTAGAATCAACTCTGGCAGAGGAAATTTGAGAGGCTGAGGGGATTCACGGGCAATGAGGACTTTTATGGTGAATGGTTTGAGTTGTAGCTTTGGCTCATTTGCCCTGCTTCACTGATGGAGTTATGGACGTTAGATTTTTATCAAGAGTAACTCATGTACTACTAAAAAACTTAATGGCTGAGTTCTTCCTCTATGAGAAAACATTGGCAATTTAAAAATTTGAAGCACCTTGATTCAGTTTACCTCGAGCAATCTAGGAAAACCCCCAAAGCATTGAATTTGAAGTCAAGAGACCTTGGTTCAAATCCATCACTGTTACCTTGTATATACTGACCTGTGCTGTCCAATAGGGCAGTCACTAGTCACAGGGTCCTTTTAAAATTTAAATTTAAGTTAGTTATAATTACATACAATTACAAATTCAGTTTTGAGTTATATATACCACATTTCAAGTGCTCAGTGGCTCCCATGTCTTGGTGCTACCATGTGGATAGCCAAGCTGTAAACTGAAGACCAATAAGCTTTCCGAGTCTCAGTTTCCTCTTCTGTTAAACAAAGAAAGAAAGTGAAATCTGTCCTATTTACTAAGTGTGGTATAAGATAATGAATACCAAAGCACTTAAAAATTATTAAATATTTTATAAAAGATAAACTATAAGTCATAAAGCACTTAATTTGATATCTTGAGCTTCACTGAGTAGAACAAACCCTCACATTCTTATTTAAATTACTTTGAGAGTTTTTTTCTTAAAGATTTCATGTTCATTCTAGTTATTTCCTCTTGCTAGAATTAGAAAAATGGGAATGGATCAAGCTCTGTTTAGATTATCTCCAGTCTTGATGTTGTAGCTTTCAGAAAATTAGTGTCTTAGTATTTTCAGTGGGTTTAAAATTATAAGCAATTAATAATTTTACAACTTGTGTGAGACCCAGGCAGCATCTACAGACAATTATATCAAGAGGCTGGGTTGGTGGTGACTTATACAGAGGAAACACTGGTGGGCTGGCTTGTCCTTGGGAACATCAACAGGGAAGTGGCATTTCTTGACCTCTCTCCTATTATTAAGAAAACAGTAGGGACTCTGCTGTATTGGGGATTTACATTCCTTTACTTTACACATTTTCTTGAAAATACATGCATTATTTATCCAGCTTACCTATATTTGAAAAGGTCCGTCTGACAGGCAAGAAACAGGTCTTTAATTTTTTTCTTCATGAGTATCAGTGTCTAGAAGAGGGTTATTGGGCTTAATAAGCGGATGTAGGGAGAGATACAGTGAAGGGAAGATTTCTGGGAGAGGGTTTGGAAAATGAAGCTAAGAGCTGGGAGGCACCATGGAAGAATGACTGAAAATTTCCTTTAATTTTAAGAGTCAAGTGATAAGGATTCTATATAGCCAGGCAAAGAGGGTATGATTTTCTTGATTGCATACGAATCGGTCTTCTTCACCTTCATCGTCATCATCACCATCAAACCTTTCATTGATGTTGGACTTGCAGATCTGAGAGTGCTTTCACATACACACACACATTTGATCACTGTGGTAACCCACACAGAAGGCACAGTGGACTGCCATGACATCCACTTTCTCTGCTCAGGTTTACTCCCCCTTATGCTCAATTTACTCAGAAACACTGCCTTTCTCTTAACTGTAGTCTATATGTTTTAAGGGTGCTGATAACACCCTGGATCCAAGTTTGAGTACACTCCTGAGGCTCTGACTCATCAGTAGATGACATCCCCCGACCACAGTGCCTGCTGAAGGACAAAAACATGATCCAAGTCTGTCCAGCGAAACCCAATCCTGGGTCTCTAATTGAGCCTATGAGGAAAAATAAACCTTTTCCCAGTGAGGCCCCTAAGTTTAGAGAATGAAGCCTGGATCTCCTCAGGCCTTGGCTTGGGGATAGGTGGGCTGAGAATAAAACTGATTCTGAGGATGGAGCCAAAAGCTGGAGAGCAAGAAGCCTGGGTCCTCAGGGTGTGGTTCTAACCCCTCCTATTTGGATATACCTAAGGCAGGGCTCCGTCTGGAGGTTTTAGATAGAGCCAGGTTGACTTGAGTTTCTGTTACTGGCCAAGAGGTGTGACTATTGAAACTAGCAGGGAGAGAGTAATAACTCCTTTTTCAGACTAGAAAACTGACCATCAGCACAGCAATCATTAAAACACAATTTGGGCCATTCCAGTGTCTCTGAATATGGAATCTCTAAAGTCTTTTTGAAGCCCATCGTCAGGGAGGATGGGAAGGAAAGGGTTGGCAGGCTGTAGCTACAAAGAATGTTTAAGGGACTCATTAAAAGGAAAGTGAAACGAGAAAGAACAGAGCCACGCTTATGGCATTACGGGACCTTTGGGAGAGCAGAAATGCTGAAGTTCACAAATGTGTAAGAGGTGGGCAGATAACTACAGTTGGGTTTCACTAAAGAAACAGTATCCAAAACTAGAATGGAGTTTAGCAGTGGTGGAATACCACATGGTCTGGAAGAAAAACCACTGCAAGTATTTCTTGTAATTATCTTATAATTACATACAATATGGCAAAATATGAAAAAGTATTCTTTGATATTCAAATGCAGTGTGTGTGTGCATCAAATCTCTGACTGGAGCATTCATGGAGTGATGATCCAGATTGGGAGAGTTTGTGTATTAAGGGGGTTGTTCTCAACATATCATCCCTGGACCAGCAGCATCAGCATCACCTGGGACATTCTTAGGACCACCCCAGATCTACTGAATCAGACCCTCAGGGGTGGGAGAACCAGCAATCTGGGTTCTAACAAGCCTTCCAGGTGATTCCAATGCCTGCTAGAGTGTGAGGACATGTGTGTGTTTGTGCAACATTTATGAAAATGTTTATCAACCTCCTCTTCTGGAAGTCTTGACAGAAAGACTGCCACTGGTATGAACCTATTCTGGAGATGGAGGTACAGATTTGCAGCCCTCTAGGCCTTTCTGGTCTTTCTGTGTGTGGGTTTTTGTTGTTGTTGTTGTTGTTGTTGTTTTGCTTGTTTGTTTTTGTTTTTGAGATGGGGTTTCACCCTGTCACCAGGCTGGAGTGCAGTGATCTCGGCTCACTGCAAACTTCTGCCTCCTGGGTTCAAGCGATTCTCCTGCCTCAGCCTCCTGAGTAGTTGGGACTACAGGTGTGCACCATCACACCCAGTTAATTTTTTTGTGTTTTTATTAGAGACGGGATTTCACCATGTTGGCCAGACCGGACTCCAACTCCTGACCTCAAATGATCTGCCCACCTTGGCCTCTCAAAGTGCTGGGATTACAGGCATGAGCCACCACGCCCAGCCACCTTTCTGTTTTGAAGAGACTTCTGTAGTCATAGAACCAATGGCACTCAGAGTGATGCAGGACTATTCCATTTTCAGCTTCTTATTTTTATTTTTTAGAGATGGGGTCTCACTCTGCTGCCTAGGCTGGAGTGCAGTGGCATGATCATGGCTCACTGCAGCCTCAAACTCCTGGAGTCAAGCAATCTTCTTGCTTCACCCTCCCCAGTAGTTGGAACCACAGGCACATGCCACCGCACCAGGCTACTAGTTTTTAAACTTTTTGCAGAGACAGGGTCTCGCTATGTTGCCCAGGTTGGTCTTGAACTACTGTTCTCATGCAGTTCTCCCAGCTCAGCCTTCCAAAGTGCTGAGATTACAGGTATAAGTCAGTGCATCTGGCCACAGTTTCTTAGTTATAACTTGCGTGGTGGGCAGAATTCTAAAGATACTCCCTCCACCCAAATCCCAATTTCATGGCTATTTAATCTGACACCTATCTAGAAACTGCTGTGAAGGAATTTTGCAGATGTCATTAAAGTTCCAAGTCAGCTGACCTTGAGATGGGGAAAGTTATCTAGGTGGGCTGTGTCCAGTCAGGTGAGCCCTTTAAAGGCAGAAAATTTTCTCCAGTTGGTGGAAGAAGGACTAGTGGGAAAGATCTGAAGCCTAAAAAAGACTCAGTGTGTCAATGTTGACTTCGAAGATGGAGGGGCCACAGGAGAAAGATTGTGGGCAGCCTCTAGAAGCCAGAAAAGTGGAACCTCAGTCCTACAACCAAAATAAATGAATTTTTGCAACAACATCAATAAGTTTGTAACTGGATTTCGCCCTGGAGCCAGTGAATGAGGACTTAACTTGGCCAACATCTTGATTTTAGTCTTGTCTTACTTTGAGCAGAGAACTCAGCCATGCTATGCCAGACTTCTGACCTCCAGAACTGTGAACTAATAAATGGGTATTGTTTCCAGCTGTTAAATTTGTGGCCACTTATATGCAGCAATAGGAAACTAATATAACTTGAAAGAGAATATGGCAGCTGGAATATGGAATTTGAGTATTTGGAGTTACATGGGATCTAATCATTTGGAATGAACAAAATAGTTGATGTAGGAGAGAGAGGAGAGAGCCTTTGGAGGAAGATTCAGCTCAGTGAAGAAGGAAAAGTCCATTGAAAGAAAGAAAAAACCTGACCAATAGATAATTAGTAGAGAGCAGTGAAGACATTAAAAATGAAAGAGAAGAAAGATAGACAATTCCATGGAGGATGATGGAAAGCCACTGAAGAGGTTCATGCTGCTAAGTGA
The DNA here is from genome assembly GCF_000951035.1 of Colobus angolensis palliatus. NCBI lineage: Eukaryota > Metazoa > Chordata > Mammalia > Primates > Cercopithecidae > Colobus > Colobus angolensis. Next base: position 3,018,920 of record NW_012115722.1, on the reverse strand, counting down.
CAGGGGGGTTACATGGCAAGATTATTACTTAGAAGCATATTTGCACATTTTATTATTTGAAGGCATTGTTGAGACAATATCATTTAATTCTTCAATTTTTTGTAAGATACATATTTAGAGATGAAGGAAGAATACGTGGATTGATCATGGTTACAGGCAAATTAATTTCTGAGTCAAGACCGCAATTCACATCTCCCAAGGGCTCCTTTTATTTTGCCAAACTCCTTCGGCGCTAGGGCCAGTTCCCTAAGGAGGAGGAATAGCTGACATTGTCTTTGGGAAGAGAGCAGAGGCCTGCACAAAACAGCTGGACTGTTGATACCTTAGCTTTGTGAGATTAAGCCAATCCAAGATAGGATGACTTTTGCTCCCTAGCCATCTACAAAGTCCCTCACTTTGTCACAAAGCCAAATGCAATTAGCACACAGGGCATGATCTTCCAGGGAGCCTCAAACCCGATTAACAGGTTAGAAAATAGGGCCTGTGGAGCGAGATGATATTGGGAAGCTTGCTCCTGGCAACAACAAGGTTAAAGGATGACCAGATGGGGAGGGCAGAGCAAGGCTTGCAAAGCGCACAAACTGAACTGCGCTTCCTAGCACACACACACTAGGTCTGGCCCTGCTAAGCAGTTCCTCTTCTATGTGGTTTTGTTTATTAAATAAATTATGGTTTATTAACCTCAAAGCCACTGCCTTCCCCTTAAGAAACTAAATAGAATATTAGTTCATGCAAAAGATTGTCTTGTTCAGATTGGAAGAGAAGTTACCCACGGGCTGGTAACTGTTTCCATGGGAACCAAAAATAAATATTGATACGGTGTTAATGGTCTGTGTCTCACTTAAGCTCCATTAAATTTCGAGCACTTGCAAGAAAACAGCCCATTGATGGCCCAGCTGAGGGAGAAGGAAGAGGCTTTATAAAAAGCAACAGTGTGGAAGGCACATGGGGTGCAGGCAGGACTTCTGAGCGCTTTTCAACCAGGAAGCTCTTTACAGAATTCTTCCAACCGAGGAGACCTACTTAGGTGCACTCAAAGTTGCTGCTTAAGATGCTAGTTGCAGACTGAATAGATTTTTGTGAACCTGTTCCTTTTATAAAGAATAGTTGTATATTTTGGAAAGCTGATCTGTAGACAATAATATTTTCCAGGAACCCACATGCCCAAAGCATAATCAACAAGTGGACCGAGAGCCCAAATTAGAATATTTCTTTCTATACCTGTTTTCCCAAAGCAATTCAAGTGTAGACACTGAGGTCAGTATTGTTGCCTTTTATATTTATAATCCTGCTTTTAGGAGCAAAGTATTTGATTTATTGCATGAAAGTAGTTTACAGCTTTCAGTACTGCTACTCCTTGGAATAAGGAACATCACAGCCTGCTTAATTTACACAAGGGATGTTAGGACTATTTAATGGCATGTAAACATTTTATAAGGCAAGTTCAAATTGCAGGTGATATTTAATATACTTTAGCAAAATGGACCACAAATGGATTCTAGTTCTTATTTATTGGCCCAATCTTTCTTATGGCATCAAAAGTGAATCGAGTTTTAAAAGGTGTTAAGAGTTTTCAGTACAGTTCGTGACACTGGGCACAATAGGTAAGGCTGCATAAAACAAGCAGCATGTGAATTAATTCCAGAACCAGAGAAGCTATGAACCTCCGAATCAGACTTTATCGTGAGGCTTCTGGGGCTCTGTCAATAGGAGTTCTTGTGCCCTCAGCCCCTAAAAGAGCTTAAAGCCCCAAAAGGAGCGCCAAGATGATCACTGGGGAAGAACACAGTCCAGAGAGTGTGGTTTCTTGTCATGAAAAACCACCGATGAGAAAAGCCCTCCCTAGCAAAATGGGGATTTAGGAAGTATCATTAAGCTAGAGATGATAGTCGTAAGTTATCATAAGACTGCAAAATAATCTGTGTTATAAAATTCCAAAGTCTCTGAATGGTAGACACATGATTCTTACCTAGAATTTCTTTAGGAAACGCCCCGCACCTTGTACTTGTTATCAAAGCCCATGTGCTAAGGCCAGGCCAGTGCCACCCCTAATCCCTGATCTGAGGCTGTGCTGGGACCTGAGCACACCAGCTAACAGTTCAGGAAAGACTTGCGACCTAAGTGGATTCAGGAAAAGCACTCAAAGACTGTGGTTTTGGTTCTGTAACGGAACCAAACTTTGTTCATTTGCCTGCAGGCAACAGAAAGCCAGACACGAAAGAACCCAGTTCTTTGCAGGGAGAAAGGTTTATTGTCAAGTGTCCAAAACAAAGAGACAAGAATTGAACTTAAATCTGTCTCCTGGAGTTCAGGGTTGAAACAGGTTTTATAGTCAGATGGTAATGAGGTGTGATCTGATTGGACCCTGCTATGGGGTGTTGACAAGGCTCAATCTGATTGGTTCTTGGATCCTGCCATGTGGAGTCCACTTATAAATTCAGTCCCCTCTCTTCAATCTGTGCACTTAGGTTCTGCCTGTGGTGGCATGTTTGATTCCTCTGGGCATGCTCTGGTTATGTGACCTTCAGCCTGGAGGTCTACAGCACCTGAAAAAGTCACCACTTTGTGACATAAAGATTGAACCAGATTGGCCTGATGTGGTTACAGTTCTGGGAAGGAGGCCGGAAGCCGTAGCTCTTAGCTGCCAGTCATGTGCCACCTTGTGTCAGGAGACCACCTGAGAATGAAGGAGGACAGTGCTGAGAAATGTACCACCAAGGACTCTGTTGAGTATCAGGATTGTGTTGTGCTGAACCTGACCTTAACTCCTGGTCTTGGCGTTCTGGGAGCCAGTAAATCCCATTTTTTACTTTTTAAAAATTGTGTTTAATCAAGATGTGTCAGCTGTCATGCAGAGTGTTAGAAGAAACCCACTGCTCACCAGTGGGAAAAAGGAAAGGAAAACTGGTTTCCACATCCCTTAGGTTTAATCAAATGAGAAGAGCCTCATTCCATATGCCTCCCTCTGCATCCCTTATCCCAGATTCCGGGATCATTTTCCAGTTATGCTCCCTGAAAAGCAAGTCAATGTTGATTTCTCTCTCCCAGCAGATAGCTCAGGTTCCACTTCTAGCTGTCTTCTTCCTGTCTCTGTCTAGACTCTTCCCGGCTCAGACACTGATTATGAGTAAATCAGTTAGTCTTTCAGAGCTGTTATCTCAACTATAATGAACTTTATACCAACAAATATCTACTTGTATTTCCCCCCAAAAACCTTTTATCAGAGGTGTTTGAACCAGAGCAATTCCATCTTGAATATAGACTGGATAGAATAAGGTTGAGGCCTCCTGAGCTGCGTTCCCAGGAGGTTAGGCATTCTTGGTCATAGGATGAGACAGGAGGTTGGCAGGGCTGATTTTGCAAGACACAGGTCCCAAAGGCCCTGCTGATAAAACAGGATGCAGTAAAGAAGCTGGACAAAGCCACCTAAATCAAGATGGCAACAAAAGTGACCTCTGGTCATCCTCACTGCTCATTATATGCTAATTACAATGCAATAGCATGTTAAAAGGCACTCCCACCAATGCCATGACAGTTACAAATGCCATGGCAATGTTTGAAAGTTACCCTATGCGGTCTAAAAGGAAGAGAAACCCTCAGTTCTGGGAACTTCCTGTCCCCTTTCCCAGAAACCTCATGAATAACCCATCCCTTGCTTAGCATATCATCAAGACACAACCATAAGTGTACTCAGTCAAGCAGCCCACGTTGCTCCTCTGTCTATGGAGTAGCCATCCTTTCTTTCTTATTTCTCTATTAAACTTGCTTTCACTTTACTCTGTGGACTCACCCTAAGTTTTCTCTTGCATGAGATCCAAGAACCTTCTCTTGGGGTCTCGATCAGGACCCCTTTTCTGTGACACTTTTACACCCACATTTTGTAATAACCCTGTGAAGGAGGTAATCTCATCACCATTTTATAGACACAGAGAGATCAAGCCAGCCTCCAAAGTCACTTCTCTAGGAGGTGGTAAAGTTGGTTCCAGAGCCCCTCTCCTCTCCTTCCTTTCCAGCCCTGTATAAGGACATGCTACTAAAGAGTCTTTGGGCCCCGATTTCCCAGTTGTCTTGGCCTCCCCATTCCTTTTATGCCCCTCATGACAAGTTCATGGGTTAGATAACACAGGAGTCATGGGAAAACCTTTCCCTTCACCCTGTAAAGGTTCACTGAAAAAAATCAACTCACAACAAGCAGATTAATTGGAGAAAAGGCATATAAATGTATTAAGTGTACTTGGAGGAAGAACCACACCGTGATTACTCACCTCCTAGTGGAGTGCAGAAACTTACACACCATCTTGAGGTTACAGAAAGAATGGGGTCTTGGATCTTGGCAAACTGGTTATGGGGATGAGAAGGAGAAGAAGAATTCTGTTGAGGGGCAGAGTAAATAGTTACTAGGGAGAATGAATGGATCAGGAAGAGATTAACTGTAGAGAGTTATCTTTGGAATTTTAATGAGCCTGAGAGACAGACATTATCTTGTGAAAGGGTCTCTTCAGTTGCCATTACACTCTTGGTCTTTTTTGTAATAGGTGGACAGTGGGGGTGTGGGGTTCTTGAGCTCTTGCGGCTTCTTCAGTGCCATACTTTGGGGTATCAGGGTTTCTGAGTCACAGTGGTAACATCTTCCCTCTTTTACAAGTGGGGAAATCAAAGCAGAGATACTAAAATGAATTGCCCAGGTTCCCAGGGTCAGGATTCATACATAGGTCTTTTTGGACAACAAAAGCCAATGTGTCTACTTTGTCATTGCTGGGGAGATAGATGGGCCAGCATGACAAAGTCCACTTACCTTACAAGTTTGCCTTAGCTGGCCATGCAGTCGATGGTCAACAAAATGTACCACACACACGAAAGCAAGGCAGATATGGGGAAGACAAATCCTAAATAATGATGGCACAGCACCCTCATTTGCAATGGAAAGCAATGAGATACTTCAGGAGTATATAGAAGAGTGAAGAAGGTATATATGGGGGAAAGGGCATGGGAGAGTAGGTGGGAAAAGCTGACTAGGGGAAGTGATATTTAAGGTAAGACCTAAGGGATTATACTGAATCTAATCCAATAGAAGAGCTCTAAAGGCCCTCAATATGTACATTTTCTTTCCTGGCTTAATTTTAAAAGTCAGAATAGCATTGCACACATAGCCCTTCCCCTATTTGGGGTTTCTTCTTGTATTTGCTCCTTATTTTGGCTTCAGGGAACCCTTTGATGTGTGGCTGCCAAGGGCCCTGCCTAGGGGCCCTGCTTTAGGCCGAACCATATTTCATCGAAAACAGGGATTCAAAATGGGACACCATTACCAGTCATGTAATTAACGCTGCTGAAGACATACTGCTTTATGAAAAGGAAAATGCTAGTGCTGATTATGAAATTTATGAGGTGCTTACATCTAGTGGATTGGAGTAAATTATCTAGTTCCACCGATGCTCTGACCCATTTAAAATGAGAACAGAGAAGGGCAATCTGTTTCCCTCTCAACACCCTCCACCGGGAAGGTAAAGCAGGTAATTTATATCTTTGTATCTGGCCACTTATTCAGTCTAGAATTAGATAACGGGTTTGTATTTACATCTGTAAACCACTCTCAGTCAGGAGATGACATACCACAGAAGAAAGCAGAATGATTTCAAACACACCCTCTCCCTGGGCACTTCTGCCCATGAAGAAAACTCATTTTGCTGGAGAAGAGCCTGTCTGATGTGGGAAGGGCGTGGATTAGGGTAAGGAACCTGCGCTTCTTCATGTGCTACCCTTCTTTCTCTTCTCAGCGCATTCTCATTCAGAGTGAGAAGACATCGGAATGGAAGGACATGAGCTCTCTCTAAGGCTCCCGCTACCAAGTCTCCCAAAACAGCCTTTTTTAATAGTCATGGGGTTTACGAGACACGCATACTTCTGTTGTTTCCAGCCATGTGTAAGATTCCCTCCAGAACCACTTTCAATACATGGTACAGAGCCTAGTTACCATTTCATTACCAAAATCCTCTGCATTCCAAGTTTAAAATGAGGCCTTAAACCCTTGACACCCAATTCATTTATTACAAAATAAAACAAAATTTTAGAAAACACCAAAAGACCAAGTCCTACCTAAAGAAACTGGAAAGCAAATTCCCTAAAGTGCTGTTAGCTCAGGGAAAAGTTTTGATTCTGTCTGAGCAAAGAGCTTTGCTGGAAGGAAGGAGTTTGGCTGGAGCAGTGGCTCTCAACTGCGGATGATTTCAGCACATGAAGGACATTTGAAAGTGACAGAAGTTGATTGTCACAATGGGGGGACGCTACTGGCATCTCGTGGTTAGAGGTCAGAGATGTTGTTAAACATCCTATGATACGTAGGACAGTGACTGCCACACAGAGACAGAACTGATCTAAATACGGTGCTGAGTTGAGAAATCCAGCACTAGAAAAAGATGCAAAATAATAAATAATGCTCCAATATTTTATTTTATTTTATTTTATTTTATCTTGAGATACAGTCTTGCTCTGTGACCCAGGCTAGAGTGTAGTGACACGATTATAACTCACTGCAGCCTCACCTTCCTGGGCTTAAGAAATCCTCCTGCCTCAGCCTCCCTAGTAGCCAGGACTTTTGGCATGTGCCACCACCCTCAGCTAAGTTTTTGTTTGTTTGTTTGTTTTTAATTTTTTGTCAAGATAGGGCTTTGCTTTGTAGCCCAGGCTGGTGTCAAATGTCTAGTTTCAAGCAATCTTTACGCCTCAGCCTCCCAAAGGACTGGGATTATAGGCATGAGCCATTTTGCCCAGCCTGCTTTCATCTTTCAGATTCTTGGATTTTAGTGGAGCTGGTGTAAGCCTAAAGGTACTGGCAATCATACCTTCAGAAGACAGTGTAATACACAGGCTATAGGACATAGGAGCGGAAGAAATATCACAGGGAGGCTGGGGTGATTTGGTCAGGGTTGATGAGACTGAGAGGTGGCCCCTAGTATCATGTTTGGAAAAGTTCTAGGGAGCTCTAAGTGACCATTTTCAGGGGGCACAGGGAGCAGACAACAGAGCGCAGTGGCCTGAATATAGAATTGGACAGGAAGATTAGTATTATTTCCGGACTTGGCCAGCAACAAAAAGCATTAAAAAATATTTTTTGTGTGTGCATGTTGTTCATCTAGTCAATAAATATATTATAATATTAATAGCACAGCAGCTAACATGTGGGAAGCACTGATATGTGTTGAGTCAGAAATTGTGATGAGTGCTTTACCCTGAGTCCTTACCACAACCATATTTATTGCTCCATTTTACAGTTGAGGAACCTGAGACACAGGGATTGCTATGAGAGCCCCAAATCATACGGCTGCTAAGTGTTGGCTCCAAATCAGTTTTACTGGCAGAAAAGTCCATTTCTCTGCTGACTGTCTTATATTGCCTTCGTAGTAATAAAATGACTTTGTTTAGAACAAAAAAGAGTGAAACGAAGGCCCTATATTTATGTATATGAATAGGTGTCTACATAGGCTGGGTTTTTACAGTCAAGGGCATTAAGTGCCTCAGTAAAGAAAAAAGAAAGAAAATGATGCAACCCCAATAAATTGTTTATCAAGCCCAAGAGATGCTCAGCCAGAGGCTGCAGAGGGAGTTAACCCTTCACCCATTCCTTGAGTCTCACAAAGGAGAAAAAAAATTCCAATAAATCACTGGAATTTAAGTATTCAGGTTTCCACTCTGGGTGTCCGTTTAAGGATGAATTTTTGGTAAAATTTATTGAACTGGTGCCATTTATGCAGATATGAAGACTGAATCATCCTAACGATGATTCCAGGGCAAATCTTAAAAAAAATAGTATAACAAGCACACCAGCAATATCTAAAAGCTGAACAAGATTAAAATTCAAAGTAATCTGCAATGACTAATAGTTGAACAGGAGCAACATTCAATATAATCTGAAGTAGACCTGCAGCTTTACCCACAGCATTGATTGTAGACAGAGCATGTGCTTTTCCATTTAATCCATTCAACAGTCCTGGTGGGCTCTCATTTTGTAGATGAAGTAATGGGGACAAGGGTAGGTTAAGAGAATTGCTCCCAGACACAGCTAGGGTCAGAGAGGAGTCAAAATGCAAGACTTCTGCCCCCAAATTAACTGAGCTTTCTACTACAGTGCTCTTTCTCCTCAGTTAGGTGAATATCTCCTCATTTAATGCATCAAATAATAACTGGGCCACTGGCCCTAGGTTTATGGGATCCAACTTAGAAACAAATAAATTCAAGCTGAAAGGAAGCATGAGCCATGGTCAGGAGTATGGATCCTGGAGTTTGCTGGGATCCTGGATCCTGGAGTTTGCTGGGCCTAGCAGAAGGTTTGAACTCTGACTTCACCATCTTCTAGTTATACCAAGGAGTCAACACTCAGCAAGTCATAGTGGCTTTCTGAGTATTTGATTCCTCATTGGCAAATTAAGATAAATAGTAATATCACTCCATAAGGTTGTGGCAAGTAAGAAATTACCTTCAACTGCAAGGTGAAGGTGATGCGTGCGACATTGTTAATATTATGCCTGATGCAGAGTGAGAATTCATTAAATAGCAACTATGGTATTAATATTATTATAAATTATTTGGCATAACTATCTTTTCTAGAGGTTGAATAGACAGATAAACCACAAGAGCTGGGTATAAAACATAGTGATTAAAGCAAGCCCATGTGGTACAACAGGGATTGGTGGTGACTGGTAAATGTAAAGTGCATGTTCTGTCAAAAATTATTAAAATAATAATGATGATAATAATAATAATAGCTCTGGCACAAACAATATACCTGTGAGTTTTGGGATTCACAAGCCACCAGTTTATAACTGCTATTTGATTCCAATTTTCATTGTAATTATGAGAAAAGAAAGACCCAGTGAACGAGAGAAGTAATGATAAAATTCAGATTAGAAGTAGCAGACTATCCTTCCACTTCACATTCTTTTACTGACAGCTCATAAAATTATGAAATCTCAGTTATTTACTTACATTTTATTTTAAAACCAAAGAGGGAAAGATCCATATCATAAACCCAGGGAAATAAGTAGAGTGGATGGGAACAACTGAGAAAGCATCATAAGAAATTAAGTTTCATGAAATGTTTTGTTTTCCCTTTTGGAGAACAGATTCATGCTCCTGGTTAGTGGAGCTATCACAAAAGATTAGAGGACAGAAGCCCCATTAATAGTCTTGCTGACACTAAACACAAAGAGGGAATAAAATATATAATTTCAAAACCATAAAATACATCATTTCATTAGTGCCATATTCAGGGGTCCTCACCTACATCTCAGAAGAACAAGGTATTGATCTGACTATTAAGCTGCGACAAGAAAACAATGCGCTATTGACTGGCCCCGCGGGGTTGCCTAATATTATTTATTGAAGTAAGTTGAATAGCAGAAGGAAAAGCACTGCCTCAGTAATAAGTGGTAATTGCTGGGAAGTGAGGCATTGCAGTTCTCATTGACCCCTGCATCCTGATATTTTGATGGATTCTATGTAACTCCATTAGGATTGGCATTGTAATATTACACCAGCTTAGCTGTAGAACAACAGACCTCAGTTTGGATCATTGATTTTTGATTATACAGCTTCTCAGCATACCCCACGCCTTAGTCTGTTTCATACTGCTATAACAGAATACCACAAATTGGGTAATTAATAATAAACAGAAATTTATTTGGCTCATAGTTCTGGAGCCTGAGAAGTCCAAGAGCATGGCACCAGCACCTGGCAGGGGCCTTCATGCTGCACTGTCTCAAGGCGAAAGGCAGAGGGCCAAGAGAGGATGAGAATGAGAAAGCAGATGGGGCCCACACTGGCTTTGATAACAAGCTCACTCTTGTAATAACTAACCCCTTCCTATAATAATGTCATTAATCCATTCATGAGGGCAGAGTCCTCATGATCTAAAACACTTGTTGTTAAGCCCCACCTCCCAACATTTTTGCATTGGGAGTTGAGTTACAACACATGAACTTTTGGGGACCACATTCAAACCACAGCATCCATAGGGAACTCCCATTGCTAGGGCTGGGAAAATGGAGTTGTTGGGGGTAAAGGATGAAATATTTCATAACCTCCAGTTAACTCCATGGTGCTATAAGAGAGCTGCCTTATCTAGGAACCTAAACAAGGGGACAATTACAACACCCACTTTGTTAGTGGGCAGAGTTAGCTAGGCTTTAAAACTGTGTTCATAACGAGTACAATACAATTTGGGGCATGTTTTCGGAAAATTAACTTCTCTTTTTTTTTGAGAGAGAGTCCCGCTCTGTCACCCAGGCTGGAGTGCAGTGGTGTGATCTCAGCTCACCACAACCTCCACCTCCTGAGTTCAAGCAATTCTCTGCCTCAAGCATCCCAAGTAGCTGGGATTACAGGCACCTGCCACCACTATTTTTTTTTGTATTTTTGGTAGAGATGGTTAATTTTTTTGTAATTGTAGTGGAGACGGGGTTTCACCATCTTGGCCAAGCTGGCCTCGAACTCCTGACCTCGTAATCCACCCGCCTCGGCTAGGATTACAGGCATGAGTCATCCACCGTGTCCGGCCTGGAAAATTAACTTAAGGTTTGGGTTGAAATTGGCTGAATGTGCAGCCCCTGCTTAGAATACACTGGTTAGATCTTTGACATTTTCATGATTGTTTCACTCATGTTCTTTCAAGAATCATGCCTGGAGGAGATGTTTTCATGTCTTTCTGTTCATGCATTCATTCCTTAACTCATTCAAACAGTGGTATTTATAGTAGTCCATGAACCAGTGCTTCTCCCGATCTGACTCTCCTGGGAGAGGGAGTATTCAGATGAATTCTTGAAGCTCATCTCCATAACTATAGAACTCTAGTTTCTCCTGTTGAATGTGACTTTGACCATATGACTATACAAACATTAGATTTGGTTGTGAAAAAATTGTAGGTAAGAACTTAATTGATGGATAAAAACCTGCTAGGGAAAAGTTGCAGAATAAAAACAGTGAGCATTTTCACTGTGAGTGATTTTTTTACAATTATCCTTCAGTAGAAAAAAGCACCATATATGCTTCATTAACTTATATATAAGCTGGAGTTGGGCTATCTTCTGAGCTACAGTAGTATGTTCTTCCGCAGTATGTCATAACTCTCTGTTTAGGACTCTTTGTTATTTTCAGTATTTTCCATGATGCATTCCTATTTGTTTTCCATGATGCATTTCTATTTGTTTTCTTAGAATCAAGGGTATAGTGGACACAGAGTAGGTCTAAGAGTGAGAAGTTTTTCTTTGGCAAATAGCCTGGGACTAAGAGATTTTGAGACCTGTCATCAAACGTTGCAAACTTTACAATCTTCAAAGAATGACGTGGTAATACTCAGAGAAGGCTGAATATATTCCTCTGAATAAGGTCATACTGGGTATCTGAGGTCAAAGCCGAAAATGTCAAAACAAAAACGTGGGAGACCTCCCTAAATCAGAGAACTTCTCTCTTGTCACATTGACTATTTTTGTGCTTCCTTGACTTTGCTTCTGTGGTTCTCTTTTCTTACAATGCCTTTTTTTTTCTCTTTCTAGAAAAGTAAATACTTACCTGTCAATGCCTAGAAGTTTGTCACTCCTTAACCCAGAGAAACACATTAAGGTTATTCAATCTTATTCATGAACCTTTTTGCAAACAGATTCATCTAACTCCTATGACTTGTGCCTTAAAGGGCATTCAATGAAGGCACATCTAATTTTGCTTTTTTTTTTTTTTTGAGATGGAGTTTCACTCTTGTCACCCAGGCTAGAGTGCAATGGCGCAATCTCGGCTCACTGCAACCTCTGCCTCCTAGGTTCAAGCGATTCTCCTGCCTCAGTCTCCCAAGTAGCTGTCATTACAGGTGTACGACACCACGCCTGTATTTTTAGAAGAGACAAGGTTTCACCACGTTGGCCAGGCTGGACTCGAACTCCTGACCTCAGGTGATCCGCCTGCCTTGGCCTCTCAAAATGCTGAGATTACAGGCGTAAGCCACCGCACCCATTCTGATTTTTCTTTTAATGAATATTTTTCTGCAGAGAGGGGACATGCTGAGAAGCACCTTCATGGGTGTTTAGCTTGCTCAATAGTTACTTTTCTCATTACAAATTAATAAACATCAGTCAAGCATCTATTCATCAGTCTCTGGGAGTTTGGTTAATATGAGTCCTCCCCCTAAAACAGTAATCGATTTAAGGTATACTGGGGCTTCCTTGGGTGACATTCTGCTTCAAATAAAACCCTTCTATCCTGATTACAAGTGCAATGACATTATCTTGTGCAGAGAAGTTTGTTTAAGGGATTCCATGATTTATGGAATTCCACCAAGCTCATGTGTGACCACCGAGCCGAAGTCCCTCTCCAAACAAGCGCCAAGGCACTGCCTATGGCTCCTGAAACCAATTGGTGAGGGTGGGGTGCACTGAAGAATGAACTCTGCAGTGATTCTTGGTAGTATTTATGGAGAGGAATCCAAGATAAGATTGAACATTCTGATAAACAGCGTAGGTGGGGACTTGAAGTCATAGTAATTCGTTCCCCACTCAGGTAAGGCAGGATGTATCATCTTCATCTCACTGCAGGAGAGATCAGCTGTGTGGCTGGTCACTCAGGCACTTGAGCCAGGCCACCAGTCCAATGCCCATAGTTGGGAGAGCATAGGTGATAAAAGATTTTCATGGCCGGGGGCGGTGGCTCACGTCTGTAATTCCAGCACTTTGGGAGGCAGAGGTGGACAGATCACAAGGTCAGGAGATCGAGACCATCCTGGCTAACACGATGAAACCCCGTCTCTACTAAAAATACAAAAAATTAGCTAGGCGTGGTGGCCGGCGCCTGTAGTCCCAGCTACTCGGGAAGCTGAGGCAAGAGAATGGTGTGAACCCGGGAGGTGGAGCTTGCAGTGAGCCGAGATCGCGCCACTGCACTCCAGCCTGGGCGACAGAGCAAGACTCTGTCTCAAAAAAAAAAAAAAAAAGAGGGAGATTTTCACATTTCTTTTGCTGTTTTCTTAGTTTTAATTGACAAAATCTTTCTTTAGTTATGTTCATGTTGCCCAAAGTTTTGCTTTGTTCAGTTGTTGATTGCCTTTTAAAAATATTACTTCTACACGAAATTCACAACAAGAGTGATCAATACACAAACTAAATGCGGGAAACGTGGCATACTATTGCTCCCTTTTGGAAATCCTAAATTAGTGTATCATAAGTTCTGTAAAGTCCTATTTGGAAGAAACCTTCTTATAATTATTCAAAATTATTTTTATTGTGCTATCTCCAATCTATTTGGCTGCAATATGTGTGTGTGGTTTTTTTTTTTCCTAGCTGAACAAAGACTCTTGTCACAAAATTAGTGATCTATAGAAATCACTTCAGGAAACATTTAATCAGGAACGATAGTCAAATCTTGCCCCTGGCGGCATGCCGTCTCTTTAAGGTGATTTTCATCCTTTCTCATCATGTTCAAATGTTTATTATTATTTTATTTAACTTGGCCTCCTAGAGAGCAACCCCATTTCCTTATTTCCAGGCATTTCCTGGGGTTCCTCACTGCTGCCCCTTGTGCCACCTGAACAACTGGGTTTTCTAATGCTATCCTAAATTACTGTCAAAAGTAAATACGTGTTACCACATGTCAAGCCCTTTAATGTGACTAAGGAAGGCTTGTTTCTATATACTTCCTCCTAAATGCATTTTGATAAAGGGCATTTAAAAAAACACATTAAATTTTATGACGACTTTAACAAACAAGTCAGTGATCATGATTTTAATATGAGCAGCAAGCAGTTAAGGAGAAAGGTCGACTAAGCCATGGCATATAGAGTTTCTGCTGGTAGAGGGAAGACTGACGCTCTCTCTCTGTAGCAAATGGAAGTCAGTGGACTCCCTAATGCTATAGTTAAAACACAGATTCTAAATAGTCAGGCAAATGACTCCAAAATTAAAATAGTCCTGGCCCCTGGATGCAGCTAGTAATTAACTTTTAATTTTATACAGAAGCATGTCATGCTTTTGACCCTTGACTTTATTTAGTTCTCTCCTGGCATTTCAAAAGCACGATCTGCTAAATAAGGTTGTTAAAATCAGTATTACAGAGAGAGGCAGTTGTGGCAAATGTGCATATGGAAATTATAGCTAGAGGGGCATTTCATAGAGAAGCTGCCTCCATGAACTTAAATTTGTGCTAATTGCTATTGCTGTATTATTCAAAATTATAAATTAAGCTATTAGCAAATGGAATTATGTAAGACCTACGGAGCAAAACAATTATTGTCTTAGAGCCATGCAATGTTATAGCTGAAAAAGAATTTTTGGAATATCTATTAATCCTACTCTCTTACTTTACAACTGGGGAAACGGAGGCTGAGTGAGGGACTCTGAATCATCCAGAGTTATACTATTAGTAAGCGGGAGTCTCTGTTTTAGTGCACTGGAAAGGGGGGCATTTTGATTGTTGTTATTTTGTAGTTTTTAGAAAAGCACTCTCAAGTTTAACTTTAACCTGCTCTTCACTCTTGAAAGGTGGAGGGAGAATTGTGGTTCAAAGGTTAAATTCTAAAAGTATGTACATATGGCAGACTGAGACATGATTGCCCTGTCAGCAGCTAAGAATTTTGTACTTGAACCAATTTTTATTTAATATGGTCTTAGTCTGCTGGGGCTGCCATAACAAAATACCACAGCATACTGGGTGGCTTAAACAACCAAAATTAATTTTTTCACAGGTCTAGGGGCTAAAAGCCAAGATCAAGGTGCTGTCAGGATAGGTTTCTGGTGAGACCTCTCTTCCTGGCTTATAAATGACCATCTTCTCACTATATCCTTATATGACCCTTTCTCTGTGCAATGCAGAGGGGTGTGGGGCAGGGCAGGGGGTGAGAGGGAGAGAGACAGAGCTGCTATATTTTTCCTCTTGTTATAACAGCACTAATTCTAACAGATGACGGTCCCACCCTTATGACCTCATTTAACCTTAATTAACTTTTGAAAGGCCCTATTTCTAAATATTGAGGTTAGGGCTTCAACATATGAATTTTGGGGGACACAATATAGTTCACCTACTAGCTCCTCAAAATGTATGCCCTTCTTGCATGAAAAATACTGCTACCCCTTTCCAATAGACCCCTCTAATTTTTTTTTTTTTTTTGAGACGGAGTGTCGCTCTGTCACCCAGGCTGGAGTGCAGTGGCCGGATCTCAGCTCACTGTAAGCTCCGGCTCCCGGGTTTATGCCATTCTCCTGCCTCAGCCTCCCGAGTAGCTGGGACTACAGGCACTTGCCACCTCGCCTGGCTAGTTTTTTGTATTTTTTAGTAGAGACGGGTTTTCACCATGTTAGCCAGGATGGTCTCGATCTCCTGACCTTGTGATCCACCTGTCTCGGCCTCCCAAAGTGCTGGGATTACAGGCTTGAGCCACCGCACCCGGCCGCCCCCTCTAATTTTTAACCCATTCCAGTATCAACTCTAAGTTCCAAGTCTCATTTAAATACCTAAATCAGGTATGGCTGAAACTCAAGGTATGACTCACCCTTAGGCAAAATTTATCTTCAGCTATGAACCTGTGAACTCAGACAAGTTATATGCTTCCAAAATACAATGATGAGACAGGCATAGCATAGACATTCCCATTCCAAAGGGGAGAATTCAGAGAAAAGAAAGAGGGGATGAGTCTCTAGCAAGGCAAATGCCATCAGATCTTAAACCTCAAGAACAATCCTTTTTGGCTCAATGCTCTGTCTTCCCTGCCTACTGGATGGTACTGTCATCTCTATGGCCCTAGGCCACTACTCCACCCCCTTGGCTCTGCCACTTTGTTCCTGAAACCCTCAGGGAGGGCAGTTTCTCCCCCTGAAACAGATGAGGTGGCCCCATGCTCTGAAACTGAAGAGGAAACAGCCTTGCCCATTGGGCCTGTGGGGAGAGTAGCACCTTTGATGATCTCTGAATCACCTTTGAGGTTATTCTTTCTTTTTCTTGAAGGATAACACATGTTTGAAGCCAGATAGCTCTATTGCCCCATTCTGTAAAATCCGGGTCCACTGCCATACTTTGTTCCATCCCACTTCCTCTGCCTTCATTCATTTAAACTGGCAGTGTCTCTGCTGGTATAATCCCTTTTCTATTCCTGGCTTCTGCTGAGATGGCTGGTTAAAATCATGAGTAATCTTTTTATGGAGTAATTGTCCAGCCACATCCTTGGTGTTCTTCAGAACATGCTTTCTCTCTTTTTTCTTTTTTGAAATAGGGATAGGCTGAGAAATTTACACATCTTCAAGTTTGGGTTCCTTTTGCTTAATGATTCCTTAACTTGATATCTCTCCTCTCACATTTTACTATAAATAGTAAGGTGAAGCCAAGTTACACCTGCAACACTTTACTTGAAATTTCCTCAGCTAAATATCCAATTTCATTGCTCACAAGTTCTGCTTTCCACAAAACTTTAGAACACAATTCAGTCAAGCTATTTGTCACTTTATGATTATTGTCTTTTCTCCAGTTTCCAATAACATCTTCCTCATTTATATCTGCAACTTTACCAGAATTACCTTTACTGTTCATATTTCTATCAACTGTCCCCTCAGGGCCATTTAGGTTTTTTCTAGTAGGTACCTCAAAACTCTTGCAGCCTCTACCCAATGACTCTGTTCCAAAGCCATTTCCATATTAATGTATTGGCTATAGTAGCACCCCACTTATCAGTACCAACATCTGTTTTAGTGCCCTCAGGCAGCCACAGCAAAATACCACAGACTGAGTGTCTTAAACAACAGAAATTAATTTTTCTCACAGTTCTGTAGTCTACGAGTCCAAGGTCAAGGCACTCTCTAGGTTTGTTTCTGGTGAGACCTCTCTTTGTTGCTTCTTGGAAAGATGACATCTTCCTGTTTTATTCTCACATGGACTTTCCTCTGTGTACATGAAGAGGGAGGGAGGGAGAGATAGATAGATAGATAGATACTTCTATAGAGATACTTCTATACTCTATCTATATAGATAGATAGGTATGTAGATAGATGATAGGTAGGTAGGTAGATAGATAATAGAGAGATAGGTAGGTATGTAAATAGACAGATAAATGGATAATAGAGAGATGATAGATAATAGATAACAGATTATATATAGAGAGATGATAGATAATAGATGGTGATAGACAGCTATGTAGATAGATAATAGATGTAGATAGATAAATAGATGATTGATAGCTAGCTAGATGGATGGATGAATAGATAGATAGACAGACAGATAGGTAGATAGATATTTGGTGTCTCTTCCTCTTCCTATAAGAACATCAGTCCTATCAAATTAGGGCCCACCTTTGCGACCTCATTCAAGTTTAATTACCTACTTCAAGGCTCTGTCTCTGAATACAATAACATTGGGGGTTAAGGCCTCACCAAATGAATATTGGAGGGACACAATTTAGTCCATAACAATATGTTCAATGTTTATTTTGAGGAGAAGCTCAGGACTCACTGAAAAGGTTGTGAGAACAAGAACTTTGTTGTTATAATCAGTTCCTCCAATTGTTCTAAGCTTTGGCCTTTACTTGTATAGTCTGTGATATTGTGAGACCTAACGTTTTAACTTCTGCCTTGACGTCTTTGAGTCATATAAGGCCTCAAAGATATAATCATGAGTTTTCCCCCACTTTTGCTGGATATACTTCCCACCCAATGAGAAAGCAACCCTACCCAGCTAGTTCTCCATCAGCAGGACTTGCTTTACTCTGCTGGGTCCTCTTAATGAGTTTAGCTTCCCTGATAACCTGTAGAATTATTCAGACAAGCCAATCACATCCTGCTGGAGGAACCACAAGGCATCTCACCCTTTTGTTACTACAAAGCTTGTCTCCCACAGCTCCTGATGCTTCACTTCACTCTTCCAGGGGACAACTGCTATATGGCCTTGCATCACATGTAGTGCCCTCTTCTCCAGGCTGTGAATATACATGACTAATAACATGTTTTCAATCTTACCTGTCCAGTGCTTGATGTCATTAGGGTGAGGGAACCCTCTTTTGCCAATGATGTGAATAAAAGGTCATCAGAATGCTTGCCCAAGAGCATAAAACCTCTTTGATTAACAAGATCTTGCCTCTTTGGAAGGCACTAGTTGCTCCACCCTGTGGGAGGTCCACATCCTACTCTATTCCTTGCAAGGAACTTTCCAATGCTTTTCTTTTGACTATAGACAGTTTTCTCCATGAGAGCTGGATAAACACAATTTTCTCCATCTACTGACATTTTCAGTGATATTTTATCTGCATTTATTGATTGACACTCTGGGATACTTCCCTTAATTGTGTGTGTGTGTGTGTGTGTGTGTGTGTGTGGTGTGTTGTAGGTGTTAAAAGACAAGAAGTTGGATACAAAGAAAAACCCATTTCAGCAGCTAGGCTGTCATAATCCACCAGTGAACACATTGAGGATAAGGGATGCATTCTGGTATCAAAAGGATGAAAACTTTAAACCATAAATACAAAGTTGACATTGTAAAAGATGTGCTTTTGAATAGAACTGAATTTTATATTTCTATCTCCAAAAACAAATGTTCTATTTTAAAATTACATTACCTACTTTTAACTTGTCTTCTCCTCTACAAATAATCTCAGTTTAAAAAAAAACAAGTTATATTTCAAAGATTCATGCATAAATTAATACAGGAATGACCAGAGAAAGCATTTGGTCCACAAGTCAGTGTTAGAAATAGTGTGTAAGTTCACATATTAGCCCTCAGAGAGCTCTTTCACCAAATTATTTCCCAAGGAGAAAAGGATATTTGCTTGAGCCATAGTGGAAAATGATACTTTTAAAATATTTGAAATCAAACAAAACGTTAAACAATGTGTCACCCTCAAAGCATCATTTTCACCTAAGCCTCAGTTTTTCTATCTAAAAAGAAAAACACTTCCCAGCCAGGTGCAGTGGCTCACACCTGTAATCCCAGCACTTTGGGAGGCCAAAGTGGGAGGAGTACTTGAGTCCAGGAGTTTGAGACAAGCCTGGGCAACAAAGCAAGACCTTACATCTACAACAATAACAACAGCAACAACAGCAACAAAATTGGCTGAGTGTGGTGGTGTGGGCCTGTAGTCTCAGATATTCAGGAGGCTGCAGTGGAAGGATTGCTTGAGTCCAGGAGTTCAAGGCTGCAGTGAGTCATAACTGTATCCCTGCACCACTCCAGACTGGGTGACAGAGCACAACCCTCCCTCAAAATAAATAAATAAATAAACGAAAAACACAATTTCTAATGATTCATTGTGGGGAAAATGCTTTTAAAATCCACCACCTAAAATAAATGTAACTCAAAATTCAAGTAACAAAGAAACAAACAATAACAACAAAACTATACCAGAAAGCAGATACATGGAACTTCAAATGTGGCATAATATTGTGCAATTAATAAAAGCAAAAACAACAACAAAAACTCACTTGCCTTTGATGGCTAAGACAATTCATCTTTAAGTGGCAAAAAGAGGCATAACACTAAACCCTCAAAATATATATATAATTCTTGTTCCATAGGAAGCAAATACACAGTTATTTTAATATCGCTGAATATCATGTTTCTGGCTTTAACGTCAAACCATAGCCAAATCTTGAAAAACTTAACTATGATTAACAAAATACCATATATATATATATATATGATAACATAATATTATAATTCAGATATTTGAAAGATTTTGTCTAAAGCTGCTGGAACAATAAATAGAAATTTAAGTATATGGTTTGATAGTACATGGGAATTAAGAGTAGTAATAGACTTTCAACTTTGCTGTGATCAATTAATAGAGTTTTTATTGACTGTACCAAAAAAAAATCAGCCAATGGATAATATCCAGCGTTGACTCACCAAGAAAGACTGATTACAGCACAGTCTTCAGAGCTGTAGGAGTAAAAAGGGAACTAAAAACAGAAATATTAAAACTGCTGTCTTTGAGAAGTAGAAATGAGGGAGGGTCATGGAGCTGGTTTTCTTCTGTGTGTCTTGTAACATTTTTTCTATTGTCTGTTGGTGGTGGCACTACCATTATTCCATGCGTATATATACAAACATGCATATTACATATGTGTGTATATATATATATAATTTGAAGGCTAAGGTATATTACATAGAATCTTTTGTGAGTATCATACAGAGCTTTCTTCATACTCTTAACGTCTCTTGCCATATAACTTTCCTTTTCTTTAGGCAGATATGTCACTTCAACTCTGGCCTAGAAGAATCTGTGTAATTTGTCCCTTTTCTTTTGCCTAACTCTGTTTTCCCTCTCTCTCATTTGCTCTCAGGCCTTACAGACCTTCTCCCTGGTTTAGAAACCACCAGGCTCATTTGCCCTCTCAGGTTTTTCACATTTGCTGTATCCCATTCCTTGGGAAACCCTCTGCTCAGGCCTTCCTTACACATGTCTCTCCATATCATTCAGGCCTCTGCTCAGTGCAACTTCTGCAGGAGACTTTTTCTGACATCCCTAGCTAAACTGTACTCTGGTAACTTTCTACAAAACCTTTTTTCTACTAAGTACATCATACTCATATAAAAGAATATATCCGTAATTAATATATGCATTTTAAATAATAATACACTAACATAGATGAATTCAGTGCGACCCAAATCCAGCTGATGGGTAGAACATTGCTGTACCTTGGAAGTTCTGAAGGACCTCTAACCAACTTTCTCCCTCTTTCTGTCTCAGATTAACCACAGTGCTAAGTTTCATTTTAGTAGTGACCTTGCTCTTCTTCATCACAGGTGTATGCATCCTTCAACATTTCACTGTTTAGTTTTGCTTATATTGAACTTCACATAAATGGAATCATACTATATTTGCTTATTAACTTAATGTAACATGTTTGAGAACCATCCATATTGATGGGTGTAGCTGTAGTTTATTCATTTTCACTGCATGTATTATTCTATGGTAGGAAAATATCACACTTTATCCATTCTGCTATAGGTAAGCATTTGGATTTTTCCAGATCTTTGTTATTATGAACAATGATCCTGTGAATGTTTTGGACTTGTTATTGCCATGGCAAGTTTTTCTCTAGGATTACAATAGCAGCATCATAGGCCATACACATATTCAATTTTGGTCAATAATGTCAAACTGTTGGCTAAAGTGCTTGTACCAGTTCACACTCCCATTAGCAGTGGGTTAGAAATTCTGCTCCATAGTCTTGTCAACACATAGTGTAACATATCATACCATTATCAGACGTTTTCTGCAACCTGAAGGGTGAATGGTAGCTCACTGTGGCTTCTCATCACTTTACATCCCCTGTGTCTTATTTTTTTCACAGCATTTATCACTCACTAAAATTATATTAATTATATTTATATAAGTTGTTTGTTTCTCCCACCAGAACATAAGCTCCATGAGGAAAAAGACTCTCTTCTCCCTTGCTATTCGAAATATGAGTTACATAAGTTATGAAATCGTTCTTGCCATTATAAACCCTAAAGAGAATCACTGACTCAATAATGAGAAGAGTGGTAGAAAAAGGAAGAGTGTGATTTGATCATGGATAAACACTGAAAGGAAGCAGGAATGAAGACATGTAGTAAAACAAAAATAAAGTGTGTATGTGTTAAGAAAAAAATATACTGTGAGGATGGCATTAACTGAGCAATGAAGGCAAAAGAAAAGTAGCATGAGAACATGAACATGATATCTCTGGTTGGAAGTGTTGGGGACTGGGGTAGGGAAATAAAAAGGAACTAGAAAGAAAAGCAATGCACAAGACAGTGCTTTGTCTCCGTCACCAGGTGGCAGGATGGGCCCAGGACAGCGTAGTTGCTACTCTGCTTTTGGGAGGGTGGGGAAGTGTGAAGAAAAGCACCAGGCATTTTCCAGCGAACCATGGATGTAGAGTGTAGCCAGAAATTAGCACACTGGTACCTTTGTAAATCAAGTGCTCATAACGTGGAGACTATGTCTTGTCTATAGCATCTCTGTTATGGTGACTTATACATCGAAATATTATTAGTTGGTAAAGCTTCAGATGTGGGTGGGTCGGAATTTTATCTGAATTCTTCTCTTCAGTTTAGTTTCTAAAACAACCGAAGTTCAATGATTTAATTAATACAAATACATATGTTTAATATAAAACATGTCCTTTATTCTTTTCTAGCCATAAGATTTCATCTCCACAGATATTGAACAAAATCTTTTTCAAATCCTGTTTTAAAATAGATTCGGTAGGTTTTACATCTGAGTTACTTTTGGCTGAATTTGAATGAAGAGTAGATTCCTATTTGCTTAAGCTGTGATCAAATAAGTCAGCTACCCACAGGCTTCACGAGAAACATGTATGTAATTAGTTTTCCAAAACTTGAGACCAGTGGCATGACTTGGCTGACGGGGTGAATGAAGGACTCTTTGTGCCAAGTTTAGTACCTAATCAAACTTACAGGCTTTGAGTGGCGAACAGAACTTCAACCCATCAGCGTTCAAGTCTATTTACCTTTGATAAAACACCATTTCCTCTTTCGAATGAAGAAAAAACAAACGATGTTTCCAGATTTTTTTGAAGAAAAAGAAAGAAATGAAATGGGCTTTAGATGTTAAATGCTTCTTCCTGAACAACTTAACACATAGATGCGTCAAACAAGTGAATAAGAGTTTTGGAAGACACAGGGAGCAGCCATCATGAGGGTTGAGACCTAAGCAGTTTAGGAAATTGTCTTGGAGAATTCAGAGTTGACAGCACAGAGTGGAAAAAAATAGTAATGCTGAGTTTGACTTTCACTGGATTGAGTTGGAGGCAGCTTAGAGAGTGCCAAAGGAATTTCCACTCACCTTATCTCAGAATCCGGACATTTTGAATTGGCTGGGAGAAAGCGACCTTCTCCAGTCCACAGAAGACGCGATTCACCTCATCTCAAGATCACAATCAATTGTTTGAGATCTGTCCACACAGGGATGAAATGGGCACCATACTTTTCTTTCTTTCTCTTTTTTTTGGGGGGGGGGGAATTTCACTCTGTCACCCAGGCTGGAGTGCAGTGGGGCAGTGTCGCCTCATTGCAACTTCCGCCTCCCGGGTTGAGGCGGTTCTCCTGCCTCAGTCTCCCAGGTAGCTGGGATTACATGCATGTGCCACGACGCCCTGCTAATTTTTGTATTTTTATTAGAGATGAGGTTTCACCATGTTGGCCAGGCTGGTCTCGAACTCCTGGCCTTAAGTGATCCACCTGCCTCAGCCTCCCAAAGTGCTGGGACTACAGGTGTGAGCCACTGTGCCTGGGCCATGCTTTTAAATTCTGTATTCACTTCTTTCTCTGAAATTCTTAGGCTGGGAGGAAGTTTCGAAAGATCCTTAAAATCCTCCCCTTTCACTTTCCCTAGTGTGGTTCTGTCAGAACCACAAATTATTTCAGATTCAATTTAAATCTTGTTCACCCTAATCACAGATCTGAACCGAGATTTACTGGCAGGAGCAAATCTTGTGACTACAAGGGCTTTCCTAATTTACACATAGTACCCCTCTGATCCTAAGGGGCTCAAAAAGTACAGTCATTACCCAGAAATGCTATGCTTGGAGTGTTTTATTGTAGTTACAAAATGAAATATATACATAAAAATTAGAATTGTTAGATGCAATATATTAACTAGGCATTACGGCATCCTGGCCATGGCCATGATATCACCCAAAGCTAATCAGAGGTCTCGCAGTTGCCTGCTTCTAACCTCAATTCATAACCAGGTCATATTTCAGAGGCTGCTTCTTTTACAGAAAGTGTTCATAAACCAAAATAAAGATCTATGATGTCCATGAAGCTTATCTGATCTGTTTACTTTTCATCTTACTCTCTAGGGCTTATCTTTCTTCTCAAAACATAAAATTCTTTTTGAAAAAGAAGAGAAGATATTACTAAAAATAGAAAATCTTTTAAAATTATATCCTGGGATAATACTAAAATCTGAGAGTTTGAGGAGCTAAAGAGGGAGATATCATTTCTCAGAGAAAATTAACACTACTGAAGAATAATATGCAATATAATAATAATATGTAGTATGATATTATGTGCATTATGAAAATTGCTGGCTATTCTTATGTCTTTGCAAAATAAAATAACATAAATATCTGAATTATTTGTTTTTGACCATGAAATAAATTAACACACGTGATATTCATAAAGTTAACATTGTATTATATATATAATATATTATATGTTATATATTAAATATGTGATAACATAAGTGCTGCAATAAACAAATGCACGCATGTGTCTTTATGATAGAAGGTTTTATATTCCTTTGGGTATATACCCAGTAATGGGATTGCTAGGTCAAATTATAGTTCTATTTTTAGGTTTTTGAGGAATCACAACACTGTTTTCCACAATGGTTGAACTAATTTACACTGCCATCAATACTGTATAAGCATTGCTTTTTCTCTGCAACCTTACCAGCACCTGTTCTTTTTTGACTCTTTTAATAATAGGCATTCTGACTGGTGTGAGCTGGTGTCTCATTGCGGTTTTGGTTTGCATTTCTCTAATTCAAACTCGATTTTAAGTGATGCTTAGGGTAAGGTGCCTATATTCTTTATCCTTTAGAAGCTTTTACAGGGTATTTCCAGGAAGATGTCATAATCTCTGAGATAGATAACAATGAAATAGTTACTTTGAGATCACATACTACCTGTCATTTGAGAGGCGCTTTCCACACATTATCTCATTCGGTCCTCCTGAGATAGGTATTATTGCATCTATTTTACAGAAAAGGAAACTAAAAGTATTAGAAGGGAAAGAATAACCTTTCAAACACACAATACATATGTAGCCTGACCTGGTTCAATCTCAGATGTGTCTGCGAACTTAATTTCTACACTATGCAGACCCTCATCCTAAGGCTCATTTTAAAAAGAAATAAGGTCCCATTGATTCCTGAAATCTTGCTGAGGGACAATCAGCAGGAAGAGACGGTCTTTGAGGACTTTTTGTGTGGTATGTAGGACATTGTTTAGAACAACGGTGGAGATTAGTCGTGTAGGGACAGAGGCTTTAGCTGGTCCTGGAAGCCGACAGACTTAAGGCAGAGTTAATCAGTGGGGAGGAGTGTGGCAGCCACAAGAATATTTATCACAGCCTCTTCTCTCCTTGGAAGACAATTAGGAATCTTCTTGCTCAACATTCAAGCAGACTCCTTTTTAAAAAACTTCTATTTTAGGTTCGGGGCTGCATCTGGACAGATTATTTCACTATCCAGGTAATAAGCATAGTACCCAATGGGTGGTTTTTTGATTCTTGCCATCCTCCCTCCCTCCATCCTCGAGTACGCCCCAGTGTCTCTTGTTCCCTTGTTTGTGTCCATATGGACTCAGTGTTTTGCTCCCAATTATAAATGAGAACATATGGTGCTTGGTTTTCTTTTCCTGTGTCGGTTCACTTGGGATAATGACCTCCAGCTCCATCCATGTTCCTGCAAAGGACATGATCTCATTCTTTTTTAATGGCTGCATAGTATTCCACGGTGTATATGTATCACGTATTCTTTATCTAGCTTACAGTTGATGGGTATTTAGGTGGATTCCATGTCTTTGTTATTGTGAAAAGTGCTGCAATGAACATACACATACATGTGTCTTTATGGTAGAATGATTTATATTTTGTTGGGTATACACCCAATAGCGGGATTGCTGGGCTGAATGGTAATTCTGCTTTTAGTTCTTTCTTTTCTTCAATGTCTTGTATTAACTTTGTCTAATGAGATCACGCCAATATAGATAAAGACAGCTGTGTTATTATCTTGCCCTATAAAATAGGAAATAATAAATAAGTCTGATTTTTAATTCTATATAATACTTTATTTTTTCAATAGGAAAACAGCAAATGTTCAGTGCCATGTTTGGAAGTCAGTGCACATAATTGCTGTTTCACATAAGTGAGGTTGAAGGATGTGCAGCAGCATGAGAGACTCTGTCAGGTAGAATATTTTGGGCAAAATAAGATCTTTCTGTTTATCCATCTGTACCAAACCCAGCTATTTTTAAGGATTTTATTAGTTTGTATCATGCTCTGCCTTCATGAATTCTTGGCTGAGCCAGATCCCTCTAGCTCGTGATTTTTCCTTTTTCTGCCAACATCCTATGGTCTTTGAAAATACCCAAGAAGCGGGAGAAGGGAAAGACCTAATTCCCAGTGCCTAGCATGGTGTTGATGGGGAGTAGGCATCTGCTGATTGATTGACTTATAAACTATCAAAGGAGAAAGATGGAGTGTTTAAGCACACATTAGACCCAGTTAGGCTGGGTCTGTCTCCTGACTCCAGGTGCATATAAAATGTATGGCCTTGCTTAGGTCACTGCACCTCAATGAACCTCGTCTGTAAAATGAAGATGATACCAACCTTTCCCCAAAGACTAGATGAGAGGATTCAATGATGCCTGTAATGTACCAGTTAACAGGAGCTCCTGCTTCTGCAGACTTTTCACTGGTTGTTGCTCCATGGAAACCTACCAGAAGGGGGCACTGTGGAACCAGACAGTCCCTCTAGGAAATATTGAATTCTAGTTATTGCAAATACTTGACCTACTACTTACTGTATTTTCTCCTTTCTCTTCTCCTCCTTCTTCTATAAGACATGATAAAGAATACTTTCAAAGCATTCTGTACAAATTTTGGGATGAAAAATTGAAAACAACCCTACCCTTGTCAGTACTGGTCGGTTGGCCAGTGTTCTGGCAGACCAGTGCAGTGGCTGGAAGCCATCAGCCAGGCCAGGGATGTTTAAAGCTTTGCCTTCCATTCAACTGTGCTCCGATTTCTCCTTATTTCTCCTTTAATAGGTCTGTCTTTCTCTTACTCTGGGAACAAGGGCTGACTTATCCATATGTGTATCTCTAACACCTAGCTGGACCCTTAGGACCTAGTGGTTGCTCAATACATATTTGTTGAATAAATGAATGAGAGAAATGAGTTAAACTAAACACCAATTTGTCCATTAATTCACTTTACTCCTTTCAATTCTGCTGTTTCCCATAATCAGCAGAAACTTCTTAAGGAAATAGGGATGTTCTCACTAAAAATAAGAAAACAAATACAACCTGTTTCCCCCTGAGGTAGGTACAAAAAGGTTCCAGCTCCTAGATTATATTATTATGAAACCTGCTTGATGTGGTGGCTCACGCCTGTAATCTCAGCAGTTTGGGACACTGAGGTGGGAGGATCACTCGAGGTTAGGAGTTTGAGACCAGCCTGGCCAACTTGGTGAAACCCGTCTCTACTAAACACACACACACACATACACACACACACACACACACACACACACACAAGCTGGGCGTGGCAGCATGTGACTATAATCCTAGCTACTCTGGAGGCTGAGGCAGGAGAATTGCTTGAACCCGGGAGGTAAAGGTTGCAGCAAGCCAAGATCGTGCCATTGCACTCTAGCCTGGGTGACAGAGCAAAACTCTGTCTCAAAAAAGAAGTGGAGAAAGAAAATTAAAGTGGCAAGTAAGAAGAAAGGAATATGCCTGGCCTGCTGGGCATGGTTAAGAAATTGAGCAGAGCTGACCAAGAAGCCTCACTTGTACAAAGAAAAGGCCTCCTGGCTTGTAAGGGTGATGCTGTCACAGCTTGGAACACCTGATCTTGTGCATCCTAATACAGAAGGAATTTCAGCTAATTTGTCCTATTCAAGTTGCCTCAGTGTATCCTCTCCATCATCCTAAAATTCCTCTGTGGACCACTGTGGTTTCAGGGGTGATGTTCTGCATGGCTTGGTCCTTAAGGGCAGTGTGGAGAAAAATGCAGCTATAACTGTCCAATTTTCCTGAAATTGCGTTGTGATCTTCTTCAGTCTGCTTTGCTTGGTGTGTAATAAAAGACAATGCCCTTCGGAACTGGATTTAAAAAAGAAGAAGCCTGGGGCTTCTTGAGCCCATGGGTCTCTACCTCCTCTCTAACTTCCGAATGGTCATTACTCCTGTGTGTCCTTCCAGCCTGGACCACCATGGCATGGGTTTCCATTAATATGTTATTTCCCTTTCCTGTTATCACAATATAAAGACCTTTGCATTGACCTTTCTATCAAAACATCCTTTGTTTAGAATGAAAAGCTATTCACTGTTAAAGCCTTATCTATAGGGTTTAACCAGAGGATCAAATCCAAAGAGCAGAATTCATTTACTTTGTATTAAATGAGCTCAGTTAAGAAGTCTCAATTTTGGCAGAAAGGTGCATTAATCACAAGGAAAAGAACAGATCTCGCTTTTCACAGCTTCTGGTTTACTTTCAATACAGTTACACAGTGAGGCTTTTGTTCGTGAAAAGTAGCACTGTATTTAAATACAGTAAATATAACAAAATTGCCTTCTTAAAATTACACAAGAGTTCCTCCAGCTCAGGATGCCCATAATGACCTCAGTGTTGCAGGACTAACTTTACGGCTTCAAAAAGGCTCTAAATTAGTTTGGACAGATGGGTTTTATCCTGAGGAAATCAATGAGTTTTTGTGAGTCCGACTTAATTTTTATGCAGCTAGCACTTTGAGATGAAATTAAAATATGTATGAAAAACATATTAAAGTTTCCCTTGGGTCCATCGTTGTTTGTACATTTACAAGGTGTTAAAGAGATGATTTAAAAACTAACTCTATAAGGGATCAATGCAAGCAGACCATGATTTATGGTCTTCCATGACATTTTTGACACTTCAAGCCTAATGTCTTGTGCGTGTTGAACCACTAATTATCTTTTAATTCATAAGGGCTTCGTGGTATTTTATAAGTGTAATATAATATATAGGGTTGGATCACATAGAAGAGCTCAGAGAACAACATGCTTTACACGTTTGGTTGAGTGGGTAACATGTGTAAGCAAATTTGGGCCGAACCTGGCTGAAAAGGCTTCTTCAAGATGCTATAAAACTGAATCATTGCTTTTACCTGCCCAAGTCTAGAACAGTCAAACATTTTACTTCTCTAAGGCATATGCAGGGTGAAGACCTTAGTAGATTAGAAATTATATTTCTAATACGAACCAATAAGGTAAACAGTACCTGGATTATAGTAGATACCCAGTAAATATTGATTGACTGAATCAGTAATTGAATGCGGACTGAACCAGAAATGAATTCAATTCCACTGTTTCCCTTTCCTTTTAAATCAGATTTTTCAACAGTTTGTTCATTTAGTGATACAATGAATATTTACCAAGTATCCCCTCTGTGCCAGGCAGTGTTCTTGACTCTAGAGGGAACACATTACTTGGTCCAGATGCCATCAGGGAACTCACAGTCTAAACAGCATGAAACTCCATTCCTCAATAACACTGCCCTATGAAGGGGGGTCAACAGAGGTGAAGTCAAGTTTTAGCTGAAACTTGAAGCTGGAGAGACAGCATGGGTAGTATTGTTTTTATTCCCATTTTACTGAGGCACAATGACGTAAGATTGCATCTTTAAATTAAGCAACTAGATGGTAAAAATACAGTGTTAGGTCTGAACTTTAGAGAGCGGCCTAGTGAATTAACAATTTTGGAGGAAAAAATCTTAACTGGGAAGACCACGAGCACCAAATGCTTAGGGATTAACCTGCCTTGTGTACAAAGATGAGTCTCTAAAATTATCACTCGGCCATTGGTCCATACCTCTGAAATGATTAGGAAATTCATGTGTACTTGGGAAATGTAAGCACTAGTCTGCTAAGGAATTTTTAAATTAGGACTTCCAGCTGAGGCAGAAGCCATTTAAGGCATAGACAGCATGAAGAGGAGAGAAGGCCCCTCTTACATGCATTTTATGGTCATCATCCACCCTTCTCACCTTATTGACCCTGCTGCATATCAGGGGAAAAGATTAAGAGGCATCTGAAGTACTTTTACTGAAACTTTTCTGAATATGGACTGTGCAGATGTGAGTGGAATGGAGAAGGGGAAGGCGGGGAGGTGAGGTGATCATTTGGATATTATCACCATCAACAGTTACTGAGCAGTTACTATGAGATTGGTATGTTTTACGGATTATCTTAATTAACAACAAAACAATCATCAGAGGCAAGGATTAATATCACATCCATGTATCAGATGATGAAACTTAGTCCCCGAGTCATGTGGCTGTTGTTGGTTACAAAGCTGGCAAGAGGTTGGGGCAGGCAGGCATACACCCAAATTCTTCCCACCACACTGGCAGCTTTTGAGGCCCTTTTGGAGCTCAGCCTATGGGGGCTGGGTTGGGCATTAAGCACATGTCTAAGAGACCCACAGCCTCATTGGGAAAGTAAATACAACATGTGCCGAAGTAGGCACAGCATAGGATAGATAGTGCCAGGTAACATGAAGCAGGGCAGGTAAAGTGCTACTCAAGTCACAAAGAGCGGTGTGTCCAAACTGGGGGAAGTGAAAGATTCTTAGAGCAGATAGAAAGATAGAGCCTTGTAGCTGGGGAGACCACCACAGCTCAGCAGCACCAACAGCAACCCAGGCTTCTTTGACCTCCCTCATCCACTTTCCTTGACATGTAGCTCTTATGTTCATGGTGGTGGAATGGCTGTGGCACCTCTGGGGATCAGTCACATTTCAGACACAACGAAGGATGAAGCAAGAACCGAGAAGAGGCGCAGCAGTCTCAGGAAAGCCAAATCTCCACCGATGCATATCTCACTGACCAAAAGTGTGTTAACTGGCCATGCCCAAAAGCATAGAGGGAAGAAATTCCCCAACTGAAAGTTTATGGATCATTTTAAATGCCCACCAGCTATGGAGGAGCCTTTTAGTTGCTCCACAGTTTCAGATGGACATACTGAACACAACTGAAGTTCTGTTGATAAGAAAGAAGAGAGAAAGGATATTGGATAGGCAGTGAGCAATCTGCCACAGGCCACAAAGGTGAAAGAGAATTAGGACAAGTAGACAGAGAAGGAAGTGTATTTTAAGCAGAAAGAGCTACACATGGCAGAAAAGCAGATGAGTGTGGACAAGATCTAGAAATCTAGAGTGTCGGGAACAACTGGGTGGCAATTGAGACTGGGAAGATCTATTGGAGTAAAATTGCAGACAGCCTGGCCTGAATACCTTCTTGCAAGTTTGATTTTAATTCTGTAGGCAGTGAGAGAACATTGACAATTGTTTTTTTTTGTTTGCTTGTTTTCACAACTTTATTGAGTTAAAGATGATATACAACACACTCTATAAGATGTACAACTTTCAATGTTGACGTATGCATACCATTGCCACAATCAAGGTAGTAAGCATATATATTATCCCTCAACTTTCTAATCTATCCCTCCGTCTACCCCTGCTTCCAGTCAATCACTGATCTTCTTTCTGCTATAACAGACTAGTGTGCATTTTCCAGAATTTCGGAGATTTATACATAGCATTTCATGAATCAATAGTTTGGTTATTTTTACTGCTGAACTGTATTGTTTGCCTATTCACTTGTTCATAGGTTGATTTCAGTTTCTATTACAAATAAATTGCTGTGAACATTCATGTGTTCTAAGATTTCCTCCTAGAAACTTGAGGTTTTACACGTATGGTACACTTTGAATTAATTTTTATGTGTGGTGTGAAGTAAGGATTGATGTTCTCTACTTTTTTTCCCCAATAGGCATCTAACTGATCCAACATTACTTGTTGAAAAGACTTTCATTTGAAACCTTTGATGAAAATCAATTGTTCATTTATATGTGTGTCTCTTTCTGAAATCGTTATTCTGTCCCATTGATTTCTATATGTATATATTTGGTAATATTAAATGATCTTGATTATGATAGTTTTATAGTAAGTCTTTATATCAGATGGTATAAGTTTTGAGTTGAACATCTACTTTAATTTCTCCTGGTTAAATACCTAGAACTAGAATGAGTAGATTATGTAATATTTATGTTTAAGTTTTTAAGAAATTTCCAAATATTTTAAAAGTTGCTGTTGTGCCATTTTCCATTCCCATCAGCATGAGGAGTGATTCAGTTGCTCCAAATACTCTCCCACACCTGAAATGTTCAGTCTTTTAAATTTTAACCACTCTAAAAGGTGTGTAGTGGTTTCTCACTGTAGTTTTAATCTGACATTCTCTGAAAATTAAGCATATTTTCATATGCTTGATCACTTTTATCTCTTCTTTTACTGAGCATCTGAACTTTTTGCCTATATTTTTAAAATTGAGTTGTGTTCTTATCATTGAGTTGGATGAATTCTTTATATATTCTGGATCAAGTCCTTTATCTAAAATAATATTTCTCCCAGTCAATGGCTTGTCTTTTTATTCATTTAACAATATTTTTTGAAGATAAAAGTTTTTTTGTTATTAAATCTAGTTTATCAACTTTTTCTTTCATGGGTTCTGCTTCTTGTGTTCTAAGAAACTTGTGTCTACCCCAAGATTTCAAAGATTTTCTCCTAGAAACTTGACAGTGTTAGATTTTATGTTTATGATGCACTTTTAGTTAGTTTTTATGTATGGTGTGAAGCAAGGGTTAGTGTTCTTTACTTTTCTCCATATAGATATCTAATTGATCCAGCATTACTTGTTAAAAAGACTTTCATTTTTTTTCATCAAATTGCCTTGAAACCCTGAAAATCAATTGGTCATATATGTGTGTGTTTATTTCTGAAATCTTTATTCTGTTCCATTGATTTCTATGTCTATGTATTTTGTAATATAAAACTATTTTGATTATGATAGTTTTACAGTAAGTCTTTAAATCAGAAGGTATAGGCCATCCAAATTGTCTTTAGTTATTCTTTATTTAGGTTCTTGCATTTTTGTATCAATTTTAGAATTGGCTTACCAATTTATATCTTTAAAAAGTCTACTGGAATTTAGTCTTCCAATCTATGAACATAGTATATATCTCTATTTTGTTAGGCCTTCTCTACTTTTTGTCAGCAATATTTTAGAGTTTTATAATGGAGATCATGGATGCTTTCATTACATTTATTTATAAATATGTTATGTCTTGGACAATTTTTGAGCAGCAGATGATACAGGCCCTCTTATCAGTGGGCAATAGAATGAATTAGAGAGAGATAACAGCAAAAACTGTGAGGAGGATATAGCAATATTCCAAGTGAGAAGTGTGGCTGAAGAAATAAATTAGGTGAAAATCCAGTTACAGCAAACACCTTTATGAAGACTGTTTTAGAAAGATGATGGTGCATAGGAATGTTATCTTGGAACCACCGGGAGTGTATACAGCTGGTAGTGTACAGAACTAGGGGATCCCTAGATGAAAGACAAAGTTCAGAACACGGAACGTAGTTGACTTCCAAATTTAACTTTTACAGAAATGGATTGCAGTAGTCCAAACAAATGTCATCTGAAATGCCTCTTCCTTCAAGAAGCCTTCTAAGCAAAGTGTAGTCCTCTCTCCCTTAATGATTACTGATGACACAACTTGTGCTGAGCATCTGTATATTTGAATCCAGGATTTCAGAACTATCAGAAGCCTTGGAAACCACCCTCTCCAATTTATTTTTGGGAAATGGAAGCCCTGATTTAAGTACAAAATCCAGTTTTACATCTAGGACTATCTATATGTACTAATATAGATATTAAAATATCTATTCTTAGATAAGTGTATATATATACTAATATGCATATTAATATATTCAGTAGTTCCCCTTTATCTGCAGAAGATACATTCCAGGACTACCAGCAGTGGATGCCTGAAACTGAGGACAGTACTAAACCCTATCAATACTATATTTTTTCAATCTGATAACTAGATGGCTACCAAGTGACTAAAATGCTTTGTATATAGGTGTGGATTTGCTGGACAAAGGGATGATTCATGTCTCAGATGGGATGGAGCAGGGCAGCACGAGAGATTTCTTTATGCTACTCAAAAAGACTTACAATGTAGAAAGTCTGAGTTGTTTATCTCTGTAATTTTCCTTTTAATATTTTCAGACTACAGTTGACTGCAGGTAACTGAAACTGGAGGACTTAAAACTGCAGATAAGGTATGCTACAACCATACTTTGTAGATAATCTGGGATTAGTTCAATAAAGTGAATCACACAATTTTTTTTGTTTCCCAGTGCATACAAAAGTTATGTTTATACTACATTTTAGTCTATTAAATGTGTAATAGCATGATGTCTTTAAAAAGTACTATGTATACACCTTAATTTAAAAACACTGGCCAGATACCTGTAATCCTAGCACTTTCGGAGACTGAGGCTGGCAGATTGCTTGAGCCTCAGGAGTTCAAGACAAGCCTGGGCAACATGCTGAAACCCCATCTCTACAAAAAAAAAAAAAAAAAATGCAAAGATTAGCTAGGCATGGTGGTGTGTGCCTGTAGTCCCAGCTAATCAGGAGGCTGAGGTGGGAGGATCACATGAGCCCAGGAAGTAGAGGCTGGAGGGAGTCATGATTGCATGACTGCACTACAACCTGGGAGGCAGAACTAGGTACTGTTTCAAAAAATATATATATAACTTAGTGCTACAAAATGCTGACACAGAGATGCAAAGGGAGCACATGCTGTTGGAGAGATGGCACCAATAGATTTGCTAGATGTGGGGTTGCCATAAACTTTCAATTTGTAAAAAATAAAAAATCTAGAAAGTGCAGTAAGAAAAAATACAATAAAAGGAGATACTCTTGTCCTGTATTCTTTTTTTTTTTTTTTTTGAGACAGAGTCTTGGACTGCTGCTCAAGCTTGAGTGCAGTGGCATGATCTACACTCAATGCAACCTCAAACTTTCAGGTACAATCAATCCTCCTGCTTGAGCCTCCCAAGTAACTGGGACTACAGGTGCGCACCATCACACTCAGCTAACTTTTTGTTTTTTTGTAGATATGCGTTCTTGCTTTTTTGCCTAGACTGATCTCAAATTTCTGGGATCAAGCAATCCTTCCACCTCAGCCTCCCAAAGTTCTGGGATTACAGGCGTGAGCCACAGAACCTGGCCCCCTGTACTGTATTGTTAGATGTTAGATGAATATGTACATATACCAATATGAATATGTATAGTCTTTGCATCTAACAGTAAATACATATAAATATACAGTCTTAGATGAAGGTATATCATATTATTATGCGTATCCTTAGATGAATATGTGTATGTACTAACATACGTTAATATACATAGTAATATACATATTCTTAAGATATGTATGAGTGTATCATTTCAAATCATAATCAGGATAAGTTGAACCAATTCATGCTTCTAGAAGAAGATGAAAATGGGGAGGTAAGCCTTAGTGAGGGAAAGGATCTAACACTGATTGTGTATGTAGCATCTACCATGCTGAAACCCCATCTCTACAAAAAAATACAAAGATTAGTGGGGGCACAGTGCCCAGTTAGTCCATGGTTTTGCTAGAGAGTCCCTTGATTCTGAATGACTGTGTGTTTAAGTCTGGATTACATAGATATCAGCAACTTTTTACAGTTGGTATTAGGTAACCACTAGCATCTCGTTTTAACCCATTAGGTTGGTATCACTCAGAGAGGTTCAACCACTGCCACGAGGTTCTAGTTACTGGCAGACTCCCAGGCAGGTTCCGTGACAACAAATCCTATGCAGCGTTTCCTCTCCTAAAAACGGATGCCAGTGAGCACAGGGTGGAAAATCACCATGACTTTATTGGAATTTTATTAAAAAATCCCAATGACAAATTCACTTCTCCAATATCACACCGAGAGAACTTTTATTTTTATTCACCCGCATGGAAAAAACGCAAATGAGGAGCATACCTGCATTTATATTTGATTACTTTCTAGTTAACGCAAGTCATTAAACTGTTTACTCACATTTATGAGGCCAGGATTTGAATTTTTATGTATTCCAGTTAAACAGAGAGCATCTGAACCTTGTGAGCTCTGTGGCAATGACAGCCGGGATCTCCCATGTTATGGCAAATTAGGGAACAGACCCTCATGCATTCATTTCTGTCCAATACGGACCCACTTCTGCTTGGTTCTGCGCTGCCAGCACAAATACACCCAGGCTTCCTTCTCACTCACCACCACAGGCAAGCAAAGGAGACTGACATGAACCACAGGCCCAAAAAATGGTTGTAAAAAGTATCATCAAGGTGAAATTAATTGCCCCCAAACCATGAAAGTAATAATATCTCTGGCAGCTATTGTTTATTGAGTCTTTTTACAGATTAGGCCCTCTGTAAGGCACTTCACACACAAACGCTACATTTTTGTATTTTTTTTTCTTAAAAAATAAGCCTATTTTCTTTACCTGGAACAATTTGCCTCCTACTTGTATCTTCCCCTGTCCCATTTTTCAGGTCTTCCTCTCCTCAGGAAGTCTTCCTTGACCTCAGCCTAGGAAGACGGTAGATGGCTCTACTCTAGTTTACCAAAGCTGCTCCTGAGTTTCTTACCACAGTACCTCCCTATCCCCACACTCAATTCACTTTATAATAGTTGCATGCTAATTCTCACTAGACTGGTGGTTCTTTGAGATCAGAGATTGAATCTGGATTACGAAATAATTATTTATAAAATAAACAGCTTATCCCCAACCTCCATTACTTGGTAGATGTTTAATGTGTTTTAATTAAAAGTAGTGGATATAATGACCTTCCCTATTTACAGATGAAAAAGCAAGGCCCAGTGAAGTTAAATTACCCGAGAAATATTGAGCTACTAAATGTCAGAGATAAAACTGGAAACCAGGTATGTCCAAAAGCCTCTTCAACTATATTGCATGCCCTAAAAATGTGTCATAACCTCTTCTATTATAAGATCTGGCTCCAGCCCAAATTTCTTCTTAATTATGAAAAAAAAATATACCTATCTATCTATCTATCTATCTATCTAAAATAATTTTCTCATCCTTCTTGTTTCTCTTGTTTTTCAGACCATGGTCAAGAGAATTACCTTTTCTTATCCCCATTTCTTGGAAAAATATTGTTCTAGTACTGTCTTCATCTCTCTTCAAGAATCAAAACATTTTAAGCTAGAACAGATCCATGTGTCCAATTCCTTGTTTCAGAAAGGAAAATGACTTTCCAAAGCTCCCCAAGCCCTCAATAGCAAAGGTGAAACTAGAACCAAGTCTCTTAGTCCTATATTGTGGCATCTTACTTGGCGACCAGAGAGTGCGCAAAGATGAAAATGTGTGCGTGTGTGTGTGTTACTGCTTCTTGAACTAAGGAAAGGAGCGGCAATGATGAGTGGAGAAGAGGCAGCAAAGTCAATGTTTTACAGGGACCTGTGCACTTCACCAAAGCATATCCAAGTCCCCCTGCTCCTCTCTCACTATGTTGTCCATGGTCGTTGCATTTATCTCTGTGCTTGTTCATTCTATTTACACCTTCAGGGATGCCTTTCTATTCCATCTTCTAGGACCTCTTCCAAGCTCTGGTGCAAGTGCACTACACCACAAACTCTGTCCTCCATGCTCCAGTGAGAACTCATTTCCTCTCCTGGGTTCTCTCTCCTCTTGGTTTAAAGTAGTGTTCTCACACATCTGCCTTATATTTGGGTTGGATATCCACATGTCTCCGAGAGCTGTGATCGCCTGAAAGACCAGGACTCTTGGGGTTCACCTCGGGTTTTCCAGTGTTGTGCACACAGTAGGAGCTCAGCTATGAACTGAACACAACTGCCTACCCAATGACACAGGTGGTTGCTAGATCTCCCCAGCTCTGCAAACAGATTTTGAAAAAGAATTTATGACCATTTATGGCAAGACAAAACGATGTTTTCTGCACAGTATTTCATTCTAATCACTGGAATCATTAGTTCAGCGATGATGTAGTCACTAAAATAAGCTATTGAAAAGGATAACCAAACCATAATAAATTAGCATCTGACTTCCGCCAAGGTGCTCCTGGGGCACGCTTAGCATTTGATCTCGTCTTCTTCCTGCTGTCTATTATTTTTGGATGATAGTCTGTCACTGAAGTTGAGAAGTCAGCATTTTGAGTACAAAGACTGTGGCCTAACTTTTTCTGCATCCACCATCAAGTCTGTTCCATGGTCATGTTGTCAAACCCATACTCTAGCAACAGGAAGCTGATTAACCCAATTGTAGGTGATCTTGACCATCTGGTTGCTCAGTCACTGACCAACTAAATGGAATAGTTCAAGATTCCAAGCCTCCTCCTCCTCCTCCTCCTCCTCCTCCATCTCCTCCT
>NW_012115722.1:2971660-2980805 GCF_000951035.1 Colobus angolensis palliatus | reverse complement strand
TTTTCTCCTTCTCCTCCTCCTCCTCCTCCTCCTTCTCCTTCTTCTTCTCCTCCTCCTTCTTCTTCTTCTTCTTCTTCTTCTTCTTCTCCTCCTTCTCCTCATCTTCCTCCCCTTTGGTCACTCCATCCACAAACCCTTCTCCTTCCTCTCATTCTTCAAAGAGAGAGTCTCCCTCTGCTGCTCAGGCTGGAGTGCAGGGGCATAATCTTAGGTCACTGCAGCCACAAAATCCTGGGCTCAAGCATCAACTGATTCTTCAGCCTCAGCCTCCTGAGTACCTGAGACAACAGGCATGAACCTCCATGCCTGGCTAATTTTTTCTTGTGTTTTGTAGAGACGGGATCTCACTATGTTGCCCAGGCTGGTCTCGAACTCCTGGCCTCAAGTGACCCTCCCACCTCACCTCAGCCTCCCAGAGTGCTGTGATTACCGGCATGAGCCACTGTGCTTGTTCCCATTTACTCTGAATTCAGCGAAGAGATTTTGGGAACACTGAAGCCGTGGGCATGGTGGAATTGTAAAGACAGGTGACAACCAAGATCCAAGTGCTTTGGACAGTAAAAATCAAACAAAAAAGAATAAGTTGAGTTGTTTCTATGTGGGAAGTCAGGCTTCTCACAGTAAAGAGCACTCTATTTTCCCCGGCCTCTCAGTTTCCCACAAAATTCACACATTGCTTTGAAGCAGTAATTCCTGAGTTTTCCAGTTCAGCCTTGATGGCACTCAGCCACACTGGCTTTTATTGGATTGTTTGAAAATACCACATTTTCTCCTGCCCCAGGGCCTTTGCATCTGCTTCCTTTTCTTCCTGGAATGTTCTTAGCTTATTTATTTATTTATTTTGAGACGGGGTCACACTTTGTCACCCAGGCTGGAGTGCAGTGGTTTGATCTTGGCTCACTGCAACCTCCGCCTCCTGGGTTCAAGCAATTCTTCTGCCTCAGCCTCCCCAGTAGCGGGGATTACAGGTGACTGCCACCATGCCTGGCTAATTTTATTTTTTTAGTATTTTTAGAACATTCTAGGTCTTGTTCTCCTATTAGAGACGGGGTTTCACCATGTTGCTCAGGCTGGCTTTGAACTCCTTACCTCAAGTGATCTACCTGCCTTGGCCTCCCAAAGTGCTGGGATTACAAGTGTAAGCCACCAAGCCCGACCTGTTCTTAGCTTTTTCTCTGTCTGGATCTTATTTACCCTGGTTAATTTCTCCCCATCCATCGGATTGCCAGCTCTCCTTCAATGTCACATAGTTTATTGGGAAATCTTGCCCTAACTGTCCCCCTCCTGTTCTGCATTAGATCCCATCTTGGTGTAGGATACTCTCACAGCACCATCTACTTTCACTGCAGAACACTGATCACGGTTGTATATTTATCTGTGTCATTATGTAATTAACATCTCTTTGCTTCCTACACAGTGAACTCCTTGGGTGAATGATCTGAGCATGTCTTGTTTAAAATTGCATTGCCTGTGCCTATCACAGTGCCTGACACACAGTGGCGCCCCACAAATATCTGTTGAAGGAATCTTTGAATCATTGTAGAGGGCTGTCACTATGCAAAGGATCCCAGCAAGAATCAACTGGTGAAACGTGTCCTGAAAGCTTAGCAGGAAAATGGCAGAACTGAACCCCAAATCAGCAGCTCTCCTAACCAGAGTCTGGACTTCCCCCGAATCCCCAAACTCAGTTGAGTGTGTGCTCAGCCCCTCATTTCCTTCAGTGACTGTAAGCCAGAACATGCTTTGTGGTTTAATTTCCTCTTTTAAAAGCAGGTACTATAACAAAATAGCAAGCACCACGGCTGGGCTCCAGAGTAGCACACACTCGCCAGCCCATCCGTGGAAGGCTAGCCACAGACATGGGGAGATTATTAACACAATAAACCATAATTCTGCAAATTTGTACTCAGGGACCTTTTTATTGCCTGGTTGGGGACTATTTAATCTATGGCTTGACTCCTTGGTTACTGGATTACTTGGTTACTAAGTAACCAGGTAATTGACACATGAACCACAAGGATTTACAAAAGATGCTGTATCCAATATTATGTTTTATGAACTTAGTAAAAACTCTAGTTACATATTTAGAGTTTTCAATGAAGTTTGTGGCATTTTAATATGCACATTCCATATTATAACCAATTTCCTAACAGGTTTCAGTTTCCTCATAATACTGGCTCTGAGAAACCTTTTAGCATTTTTGCCTTTATTGATAACTTTTTTAAAACTCCCTGACACCACATAAATGATTCTAAAATTAAAATACCTGAAAATTTTTCCATGGAACACCAGAACATTCTAGGTCTTGTTCTCCTATTAAATTTTTATCTATGATATGGTGAAAACATTTTAAAATTTGGCATTTAAAGATCTATATTTGAATTCCCGTTTCATCATTTGCTGTGTGACCTGGCTATACCATGTAATCTCTGAGCCTCAATTTCCTCTTCTACAAGCAATAATCATTCCTCAGTTTGCAGGGATATGCCATGAATTATATGAGATGAAAAATGAAGCAATATTTTAACCTATAAAATGCCATATGAATATTTTATTATTAATAATAATATTATAGAGTGTTCTCCTGTTCTGATAAATGCATTCTTACATTTCTGTCTTTGATTCCATATGTACCATAACTGGTACGTATTGGAACCATATTCCAATAAGAGCCTTATACCTACTTTAATGTAAATGCCAATCTCTTAAAATATAATTTTGTTCAGATACCTGCTTCTGAACTCTGATCTGGAGTCCAATAGGAGGGGAAGTGCTGATCTTCATGGTTCGATGTTTGTTTTTTTGACTTCACTGTATTCAGACCGAGTCTCTCCGCACAGCTTCCTATTACCTTGCATAACATCCTCAAACCAGTCAGGAAGGGAGGCAAGACTTCACGCTCTAAGGGTTGGAGCAAAGGTGGCAGGCAGGCACTTTAAGATTACTTCTTTGCCATTTCCAGGACCAAACAGTTTTGGGAGACACTGTTTAGAGCTCCCACTTCTTCAGAGCCATAGTTATTTCCTTGATACTTCATTTGTTTTAAGGAGGCACAGGATGTCTTTCATCAGGGATAAAAAAAAGAAAAAGAAAAAGAAAAAGAAAAAAAAAAAAAGAGGTCCAGGATATTAAAGGCATAAATTTGCCCCAAGTTCATATTTGTATCTACAAATTGGATACGATTTACAGATTTCAGTGGGTAAATACCCAACGTCATACATTTCCCTCCCTGGAAGGAGGCAGAAGCTTACTATTGTGAACCTTTGCTATCTACAGCAAATAGCAGCATGTTCATGGGTGAGGGCTTCTTTGCAGACACCAGACACAATGTCCTCCAGCTCTCTCAGGCAGGCAGGCGGCAAGCAGCCTATCAGAGGGCCTCCATGGGAAAAGACCCCTCCCTATATTAAAATTCTCCTATGCATTATAAAGAACAAATGAAAGCTGACATATGCATGGTACACACCTCTTTAGAAGTTAATGTACATTTATTTCATTTTATTCTCTTCTAATAATCCCAAAGAGGGATATTAGGATCCACATGAGAAAATAGAGGTTAGAGAGGTCAAGGGGTTGGCTTAAGTTCACATAGCTAGGTAGAATAGAACCAGGGCAGGATGAGGTTATTAAGCCATCTTTCTTTCCACTCTACCATTGCACACTTCTTAATTACGCCAATTGCCTGTTCTGTTAATTTCAGTTTGGTATCACAGCCCTCCCAGGTTGAACCTTCTCCATAACGTCCTCAGTGTTCTTATCGATATGAAGCTTTACGTAACAAGCATTTTAGATACTTTTTTCCTTTTCCAAATGTAACTGAAAATATCTTGCTAAACTCTGGCTGCTGCTTAATTTGTGATGAACCCCAGCCGTTCTTCTTCTGCCTCCTTTCTTAGATGACA
Organism: Colobus angolensis palliatus; assembly: GCF_000951035.1. Lineage (NCBI taxonomy): Eukaryota > Metazoa > Chordata > Mammalia > Primates > Cercopithecidae > Colobus > Colobus angolensis. The sequence goes on along the minus strand of NW_012115722.1, from coordinate 2,976,903 downwards.
AAGAGGCTTCACAAAATAAGGCATATTTTCCAAATGAAGTAATTCCGCTACTGTGATGACGCCTCTCCTAAGCAACTCCACTGCAGAGTTAAATTCTATTGGCATTTCACGTTCCCTTGCTATTTTAGAAGTTTATATAATGCCAGAGTAAACCGTAATCTCTGGGAAAACTTAGCAGAGAGAATGGGGTTTTAGGTTAGATGAGAAAAGCAGAGACAGGTTCTTTGAGAAGCATATCAGTTCTAATAGCAACGACATCGTTTGTCCCACATGAAGTCAGAGCGGTCTGACTTAGCCACTTATAAATCTTAAAAACTGATTTTAAAAATTACTGGATGAACATCATATAGAAAGAATGCTTTTTAAAAGAGCTTTTATGTCAGTGCATCTCATTTACTTCCTGAATTTGCAGCTCAGCTTCTACGCATTATTAATACCATTAGAAGAATGTCACATATTAGGAGCATGGAAAGCAAAGGGAAGAGAATGAGGTGCCGTGGTTCATCTTGGTATTTTGTAAAGAATAAATGCCACTTCTGAGCAATGCCCAGCCTTTCCCAGAGAAGAACTTGGACCCTGATTCTTTATTTAAACAGGTTCCTGGGGGATGGGAAAGAAGTGAGGTACCCAGAAAAAGTCCTCTGAAATGCAGAGCCCCAGGTAAACCCAAGTGAGGGTTTCTGGTACAATGAGCTCACCCGGTTCTCAAGGCCACTCCACGCCCAGGAGTGTTCATGCCCCTCAGGCAGCCTCAGTGACAGATGAGCTCAATAGTAGGTAACACATGCAAGAGTTTCCACAACTTACAGAATGTTTTATATTGTCATTACAAGGCAGGGTCTGTCCAACAGAAAGAGGGGCCCATTTCCTTTCTGATTTTTGAGGCTCTAATTGTATGGAAAAATGTATACATTCTAAAACAGATTTTATAATTATAATATATTTTTACTATTTACATTTAACAAATTAGAGCTCTTAACAGACCTATATGCACACACACCACAAATGCAATCATTTTTTATGGTGTATTAAGAAAATAATGACTGATTATTAAAAATAATCATTTATAAGTCTTTACAGGCAGTATGGCACAGTCCTAATGTACTGTCATAAGATGACTGGCTTTTTCCTTCCAGCGTGTTAGCATTTGATATCTCTGTGTCTGCGGGTGTACATTTGAGGAGCTTCTCGAATGTGAGCCATGGGTGGAGCAAGCAGTGCTCTTGTCCCTACTGTGATAAAACAGTTCCAAGATGGCCTCCCTTCAGTGGCACCGGGAGAGACTTCTTGCTCTGCTAAACTTCACAGATACTGTTTCAGGAAAATCCTTGTGGTTTAATATTTCTAATATGCAGCTTCATGGTTAGGTAGAGAGAAATATATTCTTTCAAGCAGAGGTCTGATAGGAATGCCTTAAACACTCCTTGATGGAGTGATAGCCACGATGTAGCAGAAGACCCAATGTCTGATGTTGAGTGTTGTTTTCAGAAAGATTCCAATACTTAAAGCCTTCATAAGGCATTTTATGTGATTTGGTTGTACAGTTGTACATTGGTAAATCACAGTGGTGCCCCCACCCTTCACCTTCTGAGAAAATCACCCTTTGGATTTAAATTTCCTATTGCTGATTGAGGTATCAAATAATCCAAGTAGAGATCAGAGATAATTTTCCCTCTCAAAGATAAACACAACTTAGTGAAATGGCCTACTTAGTGGCAGAGATCAGTTCTCTTTAAAAAGCTAAGAATCTTGAAGTTCCCTATAAAATTCAGACCATTGGTTGTTTTATTGGTTATGATAGTTTGGCTGTGAGTCAAAAAAAGATCTTTTCTCAAACCACCTTAAACAAAAAGAATATTTGTTATCTTGTATAATGAAAGTCAAGAGGTAAGTGAGCTACAGTCATAACACTGATTGTCTTTGTTCCGGACTATGTTTTTAAGAACATCTGTCTCCCTCTGGACTGTAGGGCAGGCATGCTAACTTCCCAGTATTAAAAGATGTAGGTTCCTTAGATATAAGTTCAGAATTCCTGGTACGTATGCAGTTTATCACCTGTTCTGCTTCACATCACCCTGTGGGAATTGGGCTCAGGGACCAGATGCAAATATGCTAATGCTCATGATGTTTGCACTGCCATGAGTAACAAATTCCATTGTCTCTGACCTGGGAGTCTTGTGTCTTCTGGCAGCATCCATAAATCGTGGCAGACTAAGTACTTAGCTTGCAAATGGGATAAAAAATATCTCCAACCTTCCTGGAACATGTGTAACCACTTTTCTTTCAGGTGGATTTTGGCATGGATGGACTATGGCTTCCATTAGCACAAGGAAACAGGCTTACTTGTTTAAGGTCTGCAGAAGAGAAAAAGAATCTCTCCTTAGTTGTAGAATATTAGCTCTAGCCATTGTTTTGATTGAGTCGATATAGGACATGAGCTTATCCCTAGAACAAAATAGTTGCTGGGAAAAATACAAGAGCTCATGTTTAAACCTTGGTTCCTAAACCAATCACTGACAAACGAGGTGAATTCAACTTCTCCTGAGTCAGATAGGGTGTGCAGAGACTGGGGGTGGGTATTTTAATAAAATCTGGGGCCTGGTAGAAAGGAGCAGGGGTAACAAATATTGAACAGGTAACCAAGAGTGTCTCACAGAACTGTCAGGACTGAGCTTCCCATTTCCTGCGTACCTTTACATCCAAATTGATCTTTTCTTTAAGAGATTTGTTAGCATGAGCTCTCTCCTACAACATCACATGGGCCTCTGCCAGTTGTGCTTTCCAGATGCTCATATTTCAAGCCAATAGTTATGAGTTTAGGCATTAAGGGATCTGGTTCAGATCATAAATGTTATAAAAATCAACGCGTATGGATTAAGTGCTGCCACAGTCTATAACTGCTAAACGAGGGTCATGATTTCAGTCAGGTTAATAGACTCTAATACACTAAATGGTTTTATGAAACCCTAGACCTGGGCATTTATCATAAGTGTGAAATATTATATGCTTTTATAGAAAACCAGGTAGTCACATGCAATTCTGCCTTCTGCTCATAGAGGAAAGGTGAGATGTAAACTGAATGCTGACTTGGGTGGTCATGCTTCTGGGGGACAGGGCTGTGCCCCAGAGCCAGCCCTTATGAAGGAACCCAGTCTGGAAATTGGGTGCATGTTTCCTCTCTGAACCTCCAACAATGACTAGAGTGTACTAGAGTGAGGTTGTCCATAATCAGGTCTCCATGTTGGCCTTTGGAGTGAACAATATGATTCCAGAGGCTCAAGTCACACCTCGAAAGTTTGGCTGGTTAACTCAAAAAGGCATTCCTTCCATGATAGGATTGGACTAGAACTTGAAGATGAACCTCAATGCTAAGAAATATTCTAGCTATTCCATCTCCTCTCTTTGGGACCTAGAGAACATTACCTCACTTATTTGTGCTTATTCTGTCATTGTGTCTAAGTCGATAATTTTACATACCCTGCAGGTTGCTGTAAGGATTAAATAAGATCATATGTATGAAAGAAAAACATCTCCTAAATGATGTCTAGAGCATGTAGATACCCTATAACTATTAGCTATCATTCAATTAAACTCAGAAAATGTATTGATAAGCAAAATAGTTTTGTAATTAAAATTGGTATTCTATCTTTTCTTAATTTAGATGTTATAAAATACATACATATTCTCCCCCCTTTTAGAAAAAATGACCTCTTCAAGTTATTTTACAGCTCTAGAAAGGACTTCATCTGTCTCGATATTTGGAAATTCACTTCTTAATAATAGTAAATGAACTGAGCACACACTGTTTGTGGTAGGCAGAAATACCAAAACTACCTACTTCCTAAACCCTGTGAATATGTTACCTTAACAGCAAAAAAAACTTTGCAGATGTGATCAAGTCAAGGACCTTGAAATGAGATAAACTAAATTATCCCAGTGGGCCCAATCTAATCTTATATATGCTCTTTAAAATCAGATATTCTTTCCCAGGTGTAGCCAGAGGAAGATGGAACTATGGGGGAATTGTCAGGGCAATGCAATGTTGCTGCTTTGAAGACAGAGGAAGGGTGCATGAGCCAAGGAAGGTGAACAGCCACTAAGAGCTAGAAAAGTCAAGGATTCAGTCTCCCCTCCAGCTGACAGAAAGGGACACAGTCCTGCCAACACCTTATTTTAGCCCAGTAGCAGATTTTTAACCTATAGAACTGTTAAGATGATAAATTTGAGTTTCTTAAAGTTTGTGGTCATTTGTTACAGAAGCAGAAGAGAACTAAAACACCACGAGACAGGCACTGTTGTCAATGCTTAACACATTTTAACTCATGCAATCCTCACTAAAGCTCTCTAGAGTAAGACCAATAGAAAAACGAAAGCTTAGAGAGATTAAGTAACTTGTCCAAGGTCCCACAGCTGAAGTCAGAGCCTGGACTCAATCCCAAAACCTGCCATTTTTATTCCATATTGCTGGAGAAAGCTGCCCTCTCTTTGTCATTATCTAATCCCTCACAAAACTCAGTAGTTAAAATAAATTCAGTGAAAAATTAAAAAATTTAAATAAGCCAAATCATGATGTTTTCTCTGTACTATTTTTACTTACCATGAAAATAATTTACTTTTGCTGGAGTTCTTGACAGCGTCCATCTTTCCTTGTGTGTGTGTGTTTTATAAGAGACCTACAGCAGCTGTAGTGGAATTTCTCCAGTTATTGTTGGCCACCTATCTTAACGGGACACTTTAATGGAGGAACTCTCACCTCAAAGAGACGGTACAGCTGTAACTGGCGCTTAGAGCCATGTTTCCAGGCGCCTTTCTCAAGACCTGCAAGGGAGGTTTCTGGGCACCTCTACCTCACTCCTAAAACTGCTGGGAGAGTTTAGCAAAATCCTCCCAAGTTCCTAAAGTTCTTAATCATCCCTATGGCCTTTGAGTCTGTTTATTTTATATTATTTTTACTGTCATAGTTTGTTTTTGTTTTTACTTTTTGTTCCTGACAACCCCCTTATGTCAGAAGGATCCCAGCCTTCTCCCCAACCAACCGAAGAGATGTTCTCATTGTGTCTTGGGTCCCATCTTCACTGGGAGGTAATTATCTGTGCTTTAGTCTATTCAGTGAAAATTACTTACTGCTACCCTTTGTTCTCTTCTCAATTTCTTCTTTTTTTTTTTTTTTTTGTTGAGACGGAGTCTCGCTCTGTCACCCAGGCTGGAGTGCAGTGGCCAGATCTCAGCTCACTGCAAGCTCT
>NW_012115722.1:2939302-2971560 GCF_000951035.1 Colobus angolensis palliatus | reverse complement strand
GGGTTTCACTGTGTTAGCCAGGATGGTCTCGATCTCCTGACCTCGTGTTCTGCCCGTCTCGGCCTCCCAAAGTGCTGGGATTACAGACTTGAGCCACCACGCCCGGCCTCAATTTCTTCTTTCTTTTCTTTTCTTTTCTTTTTTTGTTTTTGGTTTTGATGTTGAGTTAAAACTCATTTCTTTTTAATCTTAACCTGCTTTTTTTCTCCTCCAGATAGATAAGATTTCTAAGGGCAATATGGTAGTATGCGGAACAGGGCCTAGGGCAGGGCTGGGCACAGAACAGATAAGCTCCATGCTCTCCTGTTCGCTATTTTAGGTAGGCACTGACTATAAAAACCGATCATCATATAATCACAGAACATTGAAAGAACTTTCACATATAATCTTATCCCCAATCCTCACTTAGTTAAAGATTTAAGGCCCAGAAAGGAGTCAGATACAAGCAGGTATGCGATTCACAGGAGTCACCAGCTCTCACCTAAGGCCTACCCACTCTCCGTGGCTAAGAAATCCCACTGGCCAACCACGCAGTCAGGCTGTCTACATTTCAAATCTTTATTTTTTAATTACTCTTGAATTCCTGACACACTCCCTCTCCTTCTACTGGTTTTCCAGAATTATGGCTTTTTTCAGAAGTTCCTGCCCAAATACTCAGGCAAGATCCAAGTGGGATTTTGCATATCCTGAAGGGGTTGAGTGTTTCAAAATGTTTATTTTATAAGATGGAGACTCTACTTCAGATTGACTTCCTCATCCATCAATCATTTCACTCTGGCAGAATGTCATGGGAAGAATGTGATTTGGTCAAACCCAGAGGTGATTAAGTCTCTACACCTCTGGAGTTCATTGGGGGGATTTTGCCATGGCAAATGCTTACTGGATGACTCACTCGTGTTTTGTCTTGCAACCACTTTGGCCTTGATACCACCAGTGAGTAAAGCCATTGCCCACAGAGGACACTGGGCTAAAGGGAAAGCATGGAAAAGAAGAGCTAAAAGGAAGAGGAGGAAAAGAAGGTGGAAATAAAGGAAGAGGTAGAAGGGACCAAGAGGTGGAGAAAGGTATCAAGACATGGAAAATGACGGAAAAGAGTCAGAGAAAGAGAGAGAAACAAAGAAAAAGGAAGGGAAGGGACCAACAAGAAAAGAATATAAAAGATATTAGAAAGAGGAGAGAGAGTTGTAGAACAACTGAGGGTTTGGAGAAAGAGGCAGAGAATGTTATGGTAAGAGAGGAAGAGAAAGGCAAAAGAATCTAATACAGGCAGAGCATCACTAATCCAAAAGTCCAAAATCAGAAATGCTCCAACATCTGAAGCTTTTTGAAGGCCTAGATGCTCAAATCAGATTTCGGATTTTCTGATTAGCGATGCTTAACCCGTATGTATTCTGCAAATATTTCAAACTCTGAAAAAAAATTAAAATCTGAAATATTTCTGGTCCCAATTATTCTAGATAAGGGATACTCAACCTATGTATCCTTCTCTCAGTGCCTATTCTTAGGATCCCCAATATCCTCCCAATCCAGGGGTCACTGGGCAAAGTGCAGTGGAGTAGGGAAATGGAGACAGTGTCTGGATAACGCTGGCTAAGTTGGAGCTGGTAAAATGTTTCCAAGCAAGTCAGATGATATTGCATCTGTAATAAAGGGATCTGCCTTGTGGCTGTCTGTAATGATAACATTTTAAAAAGCAGTCTAACATTTTTAAAAATGCAAAAAGCAATTTAAATGATTACAAAAATTTCTTGAAAAGCTAGAGGGAACTGCATTGCATGACATCCACCCAGCAAATCACCATAAAATCCCTCTTTTCTCTCCATCTCACCAAATCCCACTTAGCCTCTCAGAACTTCTGGTCTCTTTTCTGTTTCTTCCAAGTGAGTCTAATTCTCTCTCTGCCTCTTGCTGATGTCTTCCCACTTCTCTTTGGCTCCATTTTCTACTATGTAGGTGAATTTGCCTCTCTGAGATCCCTTAAATTATTCTCTGATCTCTTTGTCCAGGGCCAGATGCACACAGAAAAGTACTAGAACCTAACAGGCTGACCTCAACACCTCCTGAAGGCTGGAGAACAGGGAAGTCAGGAGGTCAGGGGATATGCTGAGTGATAGGATGGGTCAGAGGGTCCAGTTGGGGCTTTAATTCTCTCTCCAAGCTACAATGTGAGGGGCTGGTAGAACAATCATAGGCATTGCAAGGGTGTCAATGCTTTGAGCATTTCCGTTTCAGATGCTCGTATCTTACAGTAATAATCTGCAATTTGGAGGCTTTGCTAAATAAACATCCACCTCTGGGAGGTTTCTCCCCCTGGAGTCCTTACCTTCCAAGCCATGGGTCCCAGCAGAAGGAGGCGAGGTGGCTAGTGGGTTGTCAGGCAGTGGGGATGGGGAAAGTGTAATTGCAACAGATGGAAGAGTGCAGACCCTCAATCCTCTAAAATGTGCTGAAGACTTGCTTGAGAAATGGCCCTCTCAGTAGCTCAGTGTTGCCACCATGTCCCCAGATGGGATGTGGAAGGGTCTGCTTACAACAAGGCCTGTACTGGCTGCCTCACATCAGCGGTCCATAGAGGTTCTTTCAGAAGTGAGATGAGTGAACATCTACCACTCAAAAGCCACTGTATTCTACCCTTCCCCTCTCACTCAGGCATTTGTCTTGTATGTATTAGAAAAACAGGGGTGGTGGGGCACAGGAAATGTCAGGTTTCCCAGCTATTACCTCCTCAAGTACAGCTTCTCCCTGAAGCTCAGGGAAGCAGCATGGTCAGATGGTGTGCCCCTCAGGTGAGGCTGTGTTTCAGAGAGAGGGTGCAGTGTATGGTTGAAGTAATGGGATTTAGAGTCAAGCTGATTTGGGCTCTTGTGCATTGGATGTGTTACTTAGCTTCTTTGAGCTTTGGAATCCACATCTCAGAAATGAGTTATTACCCAACTTTTAGAGATTTTGCACAGATTAAATAAGATCATGCATATGAAAGTTTAGCTAGTTATTATTGCTACGGTCTTTGTTTATTCACATATCAAATATCAATAAGCACCCACTATGGGCCAGGTGGTGTTACTATTATAATAGTGTGAGACAGCAGAGCCAGAGCATCCTCCTGTAGAACCTGGCAGTCCCACAGAAGTCTAGTTGCATTTACACCCACTTTCCAAATCATCTTCATGCTCTACCCTCCAAGCACAACCTGTTTATGTTTTTTCCTTTTAAAATTCTTCTTCTTTTCCATCTTGGTTTCTTTTGTCTTTCTCCTCCTCACCTCTCCTTTATGTCTCCTTCCTTCCCCTCCCCTCTTTATAACACCTCCCCTAAACTTACATGTATTCAACACATGCGAATTGCCTCATTTTGCCTCTTTGTTTCAAATTTCCTCTTTAATCACTTACGCATTTGTTCATCAAATTAAGTCTTTAAATGTAAAAGTTGATACAGTAATAAGTGGATTACATACAGCCTGTTTTCTAGATACTTGTATATGATTAGAGAACGTATAATGAGAACATATCATATAATGATATATATACATATATAATATGTCTATATATTGACACTACATAATAACTGACAATAAAGAAATTACTGGCAAAAATGAGGCAATGAAAGACTAAAAGTCTTTCAGCAAAACCTAAAAGCTTGCAGGGAGTCAAACTAACAGATTTGAGGAGTGATTCCCACCCCAGACCCCAGCACCTCAATACTCAGGCATTTATTGAGCACCTATTGTATGCAGGCCCCAGTGCTGTGGGCAAGGTTTTCACCCTCAGGTGCTAGGTGAGCAGACTAATATTGGATGTAGGTAGATGTGATGATAGAATTGCAGAAGGTGAAGAGGAAGAAAGATTGTTCTATAAGAACTAGTGAACAGCTAATCAGTTAATCAGAAATATTTGAGGTCAGGTGCAGTGGCTCACACCTGTAATCCCAGCACTTTCGGAGGCCGAGGCACATGGATTACCTGAGCTCAGGGGTTCGAGACCAGCCTGAGCAACACAGTGAAACCCTGTCTTTACTAAAATACAAAAAAAATTAGCCAGGCGTGGCAGCGTGCACTTGCAGTCCCAGCTACTTGGGAGGCTGAGGCAGGAGAATTGCTTGAAGCCAGGAGGCGGAGCTTGCAGTGAGCCAAGATTACGCCAGTGCACTCCAGCCTGGGCAACAAGGAGAAACTCCATCTCCAAAAAAAAGAAAAAAAAATATTTGAACTAGAAGTTACTCCATGGAAAACTTCCAACATTTCCCAAAGTGAGCTCCACAGAACATTATTAAGGAACCCACAAACAATTTTTTGTCAAATGCAATTGGGAACCACCAGACTTAGAAAAATTAACAACTGTTTGTCAAAAGACTTCTCAGAGCCTTGAACCTGCTACGGTTTCGAAATCTCTAAGAGGTCATGAAGTTGACTGTTTTCTTTAAAATATTTGACTTTTAGATTCTATTCTTAGAAAGACTGTCTTTTAGACCAGTGCATTGTGGAAAGTACTTGGAAAACTGCTAATCTGATCAAATCCACTGATTTTACAGATGGAGAAACAGAAACGAATAAAGGAAAAGTGGCTTACTCAAGTTCACACTACCATTTATTTAACTGTAAATTCCTAGAAAGCCCAATTATATTGACTTAGGCATTGATCTAGGGCTTGTCTTTGGACCCAAATGACATTTGACCCTCTCACTCTCACACAGGCTTCTCCACCTCTCTCTCCTGCCTCCCACACCCCCAAGCTTCACTGTAAATAAATTTACTCAGAATGTTACTAGGAAAGCAGATAAAGGCTCCAGGAAAGCAGGGATACTTTAAAAGTGTACCCCTTCCTCATTCCCTGCTAAAGATTTGATATTATCATTTCACATTTCATGTTGAACCTAACTTCTAGCAAAGACGAACTCCATGCTTGTTTTTTCAGCCCATGTTACAATTCTGGAGATCTTGGCTGGTGCTTTTTCTGGTCCACTACTCTGCTGCATTGAGGACTGCAGGAGGAGGTGGGGGCACGAAGAGCCTGTGTAAGAATACAAGAGCCAATGAGAAGTGGTAGGGACTTCAAGAGTGTCCCAGAATAGGAAATATGTGTAACCTGTGGGTGACATTATCATAGTACAAATGCAGTTACTATATCCTCGACTGAAACCATAAGGTAGACATTTTACATATACTATATTAAGAATTCCCAAGATATTAAAAAGCGTGGGTGAAACAGCAAACGAATGAATGAGTGTGTGCGTGTGCATGACATATTCACTTTGATGGGGACCACAAAACTTCCCATGGGAGGGGAGCACAGTTTGCTTGTGGTTGGGGTGGGCAGGGAGTGATAGCACGTGCCATTGGCTGTTTTTGGACTTTGATTGAGGGGGATCATTCTGATTTTAACAAGTTTGCCAAGGAGACTTTTAAAACCCAAACCAACCAAAACTTGGTAAGAAAATAGACATACGCATGCATTTTTAAAAAGATACATAAATCACCTAAGCCAGCAATACTACTTCTAGGAACGTGTCCTTCAGCTGTATTTACACATATAAAGAGATATGCGAATGAGGATGTTCATTTTTAGCTTTGTATGCAATAAGTAAAAAAACTGAATGTGGCCTAAATTTCTGTTTGATTAAATATTTCATCACCTTATAAAGAATGAGAGAGCTTTTTGATCCACATATGAAAAGATCTCCGAGATCTATCATGAGTTGACATATAAATTGTAGTATAATGCATATAGTTTGTATATATATACAGAGAGAAACATATGCATTTGCTCAACTACATATAGGAAAAAGTTAGAAGGCCCTAAAAGAACTGATATGCTATGCTATGCTATGCTATGCTACTGGGATGTGGCGTGGCAGTTGTAGATAAAGGGTCTGGGAAGAGAAGGATAGAGCCCCCTTCTCTGGATACCTCATTGTACAGTCTGAATATGTTTTAAACATGTCCATGTATTACTTATTAGGGAGGCCAGATTTTCAACAGCAGTAGTGCTTCCAACGTGCCTTAGACGTATACAAAGTTAGAAGTCTTCCACTTCTTCCCACTCCTCCGGTTTAAGAACGAAAAGCCACTCACTGGACACATTTTTGGCAACTCTCAAAACTCTAGTTAAACTGGTAGCAGAAATGGAGGCCAGGCCGAGTCCAGGCTCTCCCATGTGCCGGGTGTGGGGGCCAAAGTACCCGCCATCTCGCAGTTATTTCAGCTGTCCTGCCTGGTTCCGCACGCTCCACTAAGCATGGCGACAATTTGGCCTGGAATAATAGCTGCAGATTCAAGAACTGATGGGGGTGGGGTGAGGGAAGGAAGAAAAAGTAAGCTTTAGAGAGTGATTTTTTTTTTTTTTTCCCCTACACTGTAAAAACTCAAATGCCAGGGGGTTGGGGGTGGGCAGAGAGACAAAACAACACCTTTGTCTCAAATCATCAGTGCAGTAAGTTAAGGTTTTCAAGCCTGCACAAACTGTTGGTGCATTTTAAGCCTTTACATCCTGGCGTTCAGCGCACATAATATACAAATGAAAAGAATTGGAGGTTTAATTTAGAATTCGGACAAAAGGCCCAGACACATGTGTCTCTATGAGAATGTTTGCGCGGGGGGTGGGGTGGGCCGGGAGTGACAGCACATGTCATTGGCCGGTTGCGTACTGGCTGTTTTTGGACTTTGATGGAGGGGATTCGTTCTGATTTTAACAAGTTTGCCAAGAAGACCTTCAGCTGGGCTGCATATGAGGCTGGGCTGCTATTTTTAATATAAATGTAATGTTTTTAAATCCATCGACGGTGTCCTAAACCAGATTTGGTCGTAAGCAGCTGTGCTGAAATTGTAAAATCTCACCCTTGTGTCTGGTTTCACATCTGGTAACTCACAGCTAACAGTTACAACTCTCCAATAGTAATTAAATGTTTTCTTTAAAAGAAAAAAACACCCACAATCATATATGGCAGAATGCATTATTAAAGGAGTATTTTGATTCACAACAACCACCACCAGGAAGAATCCAGGGAGAATTTTATAGGTAGTTGGGTACTTTGGGATACTTTTCCTAAAGGGGTTGATCAAAATAAGTACATGTTACAAAAAGCAAAGGCAGTTTGCAACTGGGTGGATATTGAGTAACATTAAGCGACCATAATTGCTAGTGAGGAGAATGTCTCCTCTTTGATGTCAACCATCGCTTTTCTTTTTTGTTTCAGAAAGGAAGAAACTTCAAAAGCCGTAATTTCAGGACAATAAAGTACTCACATTAATATAGGTAGCAACTTTAACTGTTCCTAAGCTCAGTAAAAAATCTCAGGGTGAGAATGAGCTAGAAAGGAGAAGGAACACAAATATTTTTAGATTTTTTTTCATGTACCATTTTAAATATGAATAAATGACATCATGCACGTGGAACCTAAATATAGAATTTACACCAACGCATGCCACTAGATGAATGCAGTTCATTCCTTATATTTTGAAATGTTATTTTATTTTATATTATTTTAAATTTATTGGTAGGATGTATTAAGTGACTAGATTATCCTAATAGCTTAAATGTTCTGGAATAACCATAGGCTATAAGCAAGATGTTCCATAAATCAACCAGCTTTTCTTTCTCTGCCATTATGTTACTAAGGTGTGATTTCAATAAAAGACAAAATACAAATTTGACTTTTCCAATGCTTTTGTTTTTTAGGTTCAAGTTTTTCTTTAATAAACTCTTTTACTGAAGTATAACAAACATAAAGAAAAAAGTTTACAAATTGTAATTATGGATACCTTAATGAATTTGCTTTTTGTATTTTTTTGTTTGCTTGTTTTGTTTTGAGACAGGATCTCACTCTGTCATCCAGGTTGAAGTGCAGCGGTACAAACACAGCTCACTGCAGCCTCAACATCCTGCGCTCAAGTGATCTTCCTACCTCAGCCCCCCAAGCAGCTGAAACCATAGGCCCAAGCTGCCATGCCTAATTTTTTTTTTTTTTTTTTTTGGTAGAGATTTGGTCTTCTTATGTCGCCACAGCCAGACTTGAACTCCTGGCCTGAAGCCATTCTTCTGCCTCAGCCTCCCAAAATGCTAGGATTACAAGTGTGAGCCACTGCACCCAGCTGATGAATTTTTAAAGTTAACTTTTCTTACCCATTTTTAAGTATACAATTCAATGATTTTTAGTGGATTTTCTAAGTTGTGCAATCATCATCCTAATGTAGTTTTAGAATGCAGCGATTTTAAATGATAATAATCATGCCTAAGAGGTGGAGATAGGAAAAAATACAAGAAAACTTCTAAAATAGAGTGAGCTTGGCGACCAGGCCTAATATGTGACACTGAGTGGCTTAGTCCTTGACACTTTTATGGGAGACCTGAAGACCCTGCAGATTCCTTAGAGACAAAGGCATCTCATTACATGCCTTGAAAACCTCCCTGTAGTAACCAACCGCTGTCTGCCTTCGTGTGGTCTCTATGCTTTTCCTTTGGTGTAAGTATTATTACTATTCTTTTGAGACAGAGTTTCACTCTGTTGGCCAGGCTGGAGTGTTGTGGTGCAGTCTCAGCTCACAGCAATCTCCGCCTCCCAGGTTCAAGCGATTCTCCTGCGCCTCCTGAATAGCTTGGACTACAGGTGCGTGCCACCACATCCGGCTAATTGTTGTATTTTTAGTGGAGACGGGGTTTCACAATGTTGGCCAGGCTAGTCTCGAACTCCTGACCTCAGGCGATCCACCCACTTCAGCCTCCCAAATTGCTGGGATTACAAGTGTGATGGTATAAGTATTATAATAAGAAGGCTTTTGTATATAACACCAACAACCTAGGAAGGCACTTCAGCCAGAACAAGACTGGTGAGCACAGATCTCAGAGGTCTTACTCAACACAAATAACTGAGGGGATGTAAATTACTTCAGAATGAAATTAGCAGGGCTGGCCAGTCTGAACACAAACAAGTGCCATAGGAATCAACCAGGACTTGGAAAAACCCACATCCCATTAGTGGGGAGGAGCAGGGTACCAGTCTGCTGAGCAGAGGAGCAGTTGTCCTTGAAGAAGCAGCAGCTTCTTCACACCTTCTCCTTTCCTGAATCCTGCTGCTGCTTCTCACCAAAGTGGGGTGGGGGGTGTGCAGCCTCCAGGATGAATGAAGGTGGTGGGGGATGCAGAGGGGGAGGGGAAAGACTGAAACAATAAAATGGACTGCCTTGAGCTATAAAAAAGCTCTGTGCATGAAGGCAAGTTCACTTTGCTTGCCCCAGAACAGGACGTGCTGGGAGAGTCAGGACACTGAATTATGTATCCGCTCACAAATTGTAGACTTAGAATGGTGTTTGCCAGCATAGTGTGCTGTCTCACTGCCCTGGAAGCTAGGGACACTCTCGGGGTATTCTTATGCCTGAGGTATGAGCTACTGTAGTCTCTGTAAAGGAGACCTTCAGAGGGTGGTGCTGATGGGAAAGCCTGAAAGATGGTCTGAGACCAGATATGGGTCCGATCCAAGTCACCTGAATCATCAAGCAGCCCACACATCACCTGGCTTGGGATGGAATTAAAATGAAACCTTGGCTGGGTGCAGTGGCTCACATCTGTAATCCCAGCACTTTGGGAGTCCAAGGCGGGTGGATCACCGGAGATCAGGAGTTTAAGACCAGCCTGGCCAACATGGTGAAACCCTGTCTCTACTAAAAATACAAAAATTAGGTGGGCTTGGTAACGTGTGCCTGCTTGAGACAAGAAAATCACTTGAACCCGGGAGGCAGACGTTGCAGTGAGCCGAGATCATGTCACTCTATCCTAGCCTGCGTGACAGAGGAAGACTTCATTTCAAAAAAAAGAAACCTCCTTGTTGGTACACTGGATATAGCAGACAAGGCATTGTCAAGAGCCCTGGTAGGTGGCATGAGATCTGGTATAACAAACTGAGGTCAACTATTTTCTCTCTCTTAGGCTTCCTCCACCTCATCCAGGAAGGCAGATTTTCATCTGGACATTCTGTGGCCCTAAAAGTCTGTAAAAACCCCAGAAATCCAGTCAATGATCAGCTACTAAAACAATCCTCTCTCCATTTCGGGCCATTGAAATATCACAGACCCATCTGTCCTTCCAAAAAGAAAATACACACAGAGCCCAGGCCAGCAGCAAGTGGTGTCTGGTTTATAATTCTTTTTTGAGATGTTCTGCCCACAACTTAGTTCCAATAATGACCAAGAAAAAGATAGTGGCTCTCCTATTGAGGAGAAAGGCCCTCACCCTTTTTACACAGATACTTAACTATGGGTCCATTCAGACCCAGCTGTCCTTTGAACCCTGCAATAAGAAGACAACTGCCATGGAGTGGTCATTTAATTCTTTCTCTCTCTCTCTTCCTGATGGCAAACATTAACTGCTGGTCACAACAGGACCACCTGCAATGTGTTAGTCATTAAAAAGGTCACCGTTACTAAACATTTTAAACTGTGAATAGCTTCAGATTAAATTAGGTGTCAAAAAAGTCATTTCCTCTCTGTGATAAACTCAAACACCTGCAGTAGGGCTCAAGTTTACCAGAGACATAAAGGGTCTCTCCCACTCACAGGCCATTTGGGGATAAAAACCACAAATCCCTATTTTTGTCAGCTATCTCTCTGCCTCTTGTAATAGGATTTCGTAAGGTTGGTGATTGTGCACACAGCATCTTGGGACATGTTATAATTGAATAGACGGGAATCAAAACCTTCAAAACCTTCATTTTCTGTTGGTCTCACTGAAACTTCTTCAACATGTCAATATGAATTTATGAATTTCATTACATATTTTTTTCCTTTTCGTTTCCTCCTGTGTGTTGATCTCATTTTAATCCATTAGAGTATTCAGTCTCTAGCAGCCTATAGCAATGACCTTGAATTGCTTGTTGTTTCCAATTGGATCTAAGAGAGGTAAAGCATATGAGGAAATGGCTGGCTTTTGGAGAGACATGTGATAGGCCAGGCACTGTATTAGGTGTCAGCATACAGGTCGAAGGTGGTCCCTTCCAGCAGTCTCTGAAAGTAGGTATCACTATCTCCATTTCAACAGATGATGAAACTTGGGTTTTGAGAGGTGAAGCCACTGGCCCGCAGATGCCTCACTGCTTCTCAGTGGAAGGTTCCAGGATGGCTGCCTCTCTGCCACTCCCAGGGCTGGGGCCACCATCGTCTTTGACCAGCATTAGCTTCCCAACTGCTTGCTCTGCTTCCACACAAGTCTCCTCGATACATTTCCCATGTAGCAATCAGAGTGTGATTTTGAAGACTTTAAGTTGAATGATGTCTCCCTGCCTAGAACCTTCCCATAGATTTTCACTGCAGTTTATTAAATAGAGTGAAGACACTTCTCTCCAAGCTGACCTGTGACCTTCTCTGGACCAGTCAGCACCACTCTTCTCTTCCTTTCCCACATTCCAGCTGCCCTCCGGGCTCTCCCTCTGTGCCTGTGCACACCAGCCTGTTCCTTCTGCTTCAGTCATTCTCCCCCACAGGTGCGTGCCTGACCTTCACCTTCTACTTCCCCTTCAGGTATCACCTGAAACATCCCACAGGCTGCCCCTTCCTTACTGTCTGATGGGGATAGCCCTCTGGCTGTTTCCCTCACATCGTCCTTTTTATGGTCTCTGTGCCTCTCATCATCATCTGAGATGTCTGACTTGTTGTCGGTTTTCCTCCACCAGATTATACCTCCCCTTGGGGTAGTAACTGTCTTGTTCTCTGCTGTATCCACAATGCCTGCACAGTGCCTTGCTTGAGGTGAGTGCTTGCTGATTGAAAGAATACATGAACCCATGAATCATGGAGTTGAACTCAGGTTTTGCTGCCTCCAAGGCTTATATTATTTTTGCTGCATAATAGCGGTTACTGTTAAGCTAGACAGTGATGCTTGGCACGCAAACAGGAACCACTAATGGCTCGAAAGATCGCTTTCTAACTCTAACCTTTCCTTTTGCCTCAACCTGGATTATTATTAATTTTAAAACGTACAGGATTCTCTCTTTTCAGATTTAAAATAACTCTAAACAGTTCAGTTTACATTCTTGGAAGAAGCTTGAGTGTAGCCTCTTTCATATTCAGTCCTTACACTTTGCTTGCCTGTCCCATTTTCTTTCCCTCCCCTGTGTCATTTGTGCAAAGTTCCGTTTTCCCCAGTAGACTATACTCTCCTCTGAGGACATCACAATCCAGTACCGTGTTTCGCACCTAGTTAGTATTCATCAGCCTTTGTTTAGTAAAATTAAATACTTCACTATTTAACCTCTTTAATCAAGAGAGACTGGTTTTCTTATTATTCCAGCTTCTCTTTTCTGTGTTTCTTTATAATTCTCTAGGCTATATATGTAGATCTGCTGTAGGGCCACAGTGGACACGCAATATGTGTTTCTTGCAAATAAAATAGTGGCTATCTCTCAATATAATTGGTAAAAGAAAAATCTTGGGAACTCCAGGAGGGGTATGTGAAACTCTACATTCGATGACAGTCCTCAGACATGGACATCACCATGCCCAATTAGGGCGTGGTGGGCGCCTGTAATCCCAGCTACTCAGGGGGCCAAGACAGGAGAATCACTTGAACCTGGGAGGTGGAGTTTGCGGTGAGCCAAGATCGCACCACTGCACTTCATTCTGGGCGACAAGAGTGAGACTCCATCTCAAAAAAAAGAAAAAAAAAGCCACATACACTCTTATGATAAAGTAATTGCAAATTGCCAAAAAGAAATGCTCTGACCAGCATTAGCTTCCCAACTGCTTGCTCTGCTTCCACACAAGTCTCCTCGATACATTTCCCACGTAGCAATCAGAGTGTGATTTTGAAGACTTTAAGTTGAATGATGTCTCCCTGCCTAGGATATGAGGTGATATTTAAAGACAATTTAAACCAAAAAAAAATTTTTCTAGTAGCTTTAGTAGAAACTTCATTTGTCTGGAAACAACCTGAATTTCCATTAATTCAAAAATGGCTAAATAAACTGTGGTGCAACTCTGCTATGGAATATTACACAGTTCTTATAAAGAATAATCCAGCACTTTACTTATTAACCTAAAAGGATTTTCATGGTGTATTTGTTAAATGCAAGAGAAAAATTTATGGAGAATATAGTGTGCTGTATATAAGCCTATTTGTATAAAAGCAAATATGCTTATAAGCATGCATTTATTTCTATAAGCATGGAGAAATACATGAAAGGATACACACCAGGCTGTTAAAATCTGTCATCATAGTGGGGTGGGAATAGGAGGGTTGTGGTAGAAGGTAGTCATTAACTTTTCTTTATACTAACATTGATTCATTCTTTGCAATGAGAGCCTTGCTTTTGTTCTTCAAGTAGATTAAAAACTAAAGATGAAAATAAAGTGTGAAAATTTCCTCTGGAATAGGGCACATATTCCAGCTGAACAATAATCTTTAGTGTCTTCAGTGACTAGTGAGTTAACTTTCTTCTCTTGCTCTGTGTCCCCTGGTGAGCTCATCTCTTGCTCACAAATCCAGTTATCAAGAATAAATGGCAGGCTGCTGGGAATTGACCCTAAGGAAACAATCCAAGAAGAGAGCTCAGAGAAAGCTCCCTCCTTGGGTTCATGTATCACATTTCTATTTTGTAAGACTGTAATATTGGCTACAACATAAATGTCCTACAATAGGAGAAAAGCTAAATAAGTTATGATACGTTCATTTGGAAATATTAGCAGCCATGAAATGGAAGCATTGACACATTATAAAACCCTAAAAAATGCTTATATTAACAATGTTAATAGAAAAGCACAGTATGTAAAATTAAATTCTATGAGTACAATGGTGTGAAAATGATCAGAAAAAGACAAGTTACAAAGAGGCACACCCAATACACTAAACCATCTTACAGTGATACTTAGAAGCAGGGCCCAAAACTTCATAAACTCAGGTTATTACAGGAATATTAAGTAGTCACTCTTGGGAACCACTCCTAATTGTATCAATCGCTGGGAGGATGTCAGTCCTAGAATTATATGTCTAACTTAAAATCATTTAGAGTGCAACACTTTGGCCGATATTTTCAAATAGCCCGAGAGCAGCAGCATCAGTTTTTTTTGTTGTTGTTGTTCTGTTTTTTGTTTTTTTCCTCCTGCCAACTGCACTGCAAGGCAATTACACGCGTCTTGAGGGGTAAGAAAGAAAATGGGATACTTTTGTTTATTTTGTAAACTTGGTCAGTGTCTTGTGAGATCTCAGGGGAAATGATTTTTATTCACTCTAAATATCATGAGAAGATGTTCAAGATCCCAAGGAAAATAATACTTCAGGTCAACAAAAAGAGGTTGGCCTATAGAAAATGGTAGAGCACTGGAAAAGGAGCTGGGAGGTCTTGTATTCAGTCATTCATCCAGTCATTCATTCGTGTCTATTGTGTGCAACCCCCTGTGCTGAGCTTGGGAACATACAATTGTTAAAGCAATCTGGCTCCTGCTCTCAGACAGCTGAAGCTGTGATCAGAAGCCAAGGAAAATCTTGAGTAATTACAACATAGTGTTTTAAGAATGGTGATAAAAATGGTATTATGGAGTATGAAGGAAGAAATAGCTGATCCTCCCTGAGACAGTAGGTTTGACTTCAAGACGGGGAGGGGACCCTAGAATAACTGGATCACACAGCTCTGGCTATTAAAAGGCAAGATAATGTGGTGGTTCAGAACATGATTTTGGTGGCAGTCTCCAGTTCCATTCTGCTCCACCAGGAAGTGTGTGACTTTGAGAAAGCTACTTAACTTCTATAGGGTGATTTTCTTGACTGTAAAAAGAGATAACAACATCACACACTGCATAAGACAAATATTGTGGTTCCAGGAGAAGTTGGCAATGCAGACTTTAGCATAGTGCATGGCACATAATTCGGGCTAAATAAGCTAAACATAACTTTTTGGCCTCAGTTATCTTGGCCAAAAGAAGGTGGTTCTGCTGCAGAATGTAATTCATTCACTACTTCAGGCACTGGATTTTGATCTGTAAGGTGTAGAGCTAGATTCTTAAGCATTCTGACCTGTTACTATTAATCATTTGTCTTGGAAACATTTCCGGAGTTGGTCTCCCAAGTGAATTCTGTCAATGGGCTGTGCGTGTGTGAACAGAAGGAATCTTAGTCATGTAGGAGCCACTCAGCCCTTCCCTGGTGTGATACAAATTATAGGGAGGCTGTGGGACTTCCTCTTACTCCCATGGGCTCCTCCAGTGAGGGCTTCTTGACAGCATTGTGGTTTGGGTTGTCATCACAACTAACCACTCATTTTTCAATTGAAACCCTGTGTCATTCTGCGCATCCCTGCAGAGCTGTGGGAAAGATGCCTGCAGAGAAGTAAGATGCAGGAAGACATGCCACCGGAGGGGAATGAAGAGGACATCCAAACTGGGCTGAGGGGCTGGGCACGGGGGTGCTGGAACAATGCTGGCTCTAGTAAAGTCAAGCACCTAATACACAAAACTAAAATTTGTTCTTTGTTTTCCAGAACAGCATGAAGTAACTTTGGGTACTTGCATAGTTTGGGATGGGGCTAGATTCCAAAGCAATGTCTGATTTTCTGGAGTCCCTGCAGTGTTTCCCTGATCAGCAGGGCTCCACCAGCTCATTACAGTAATGAAGGCCTGTCTTCACTGAGCTCCAAATTTCTTATATGAATTACTGTTTTAATCAAATACCATTATCATGTCTGTTTCATAGATTGAAAAAAACCTGACACACAGAGAGATTGAGGTCTTTATCCAAATTTGCACAGCTAGCAGAAGGTGGATCTAGGGTTCAGATCCTGGCAGTGACAGTGCTTAATCTCTCTGCTATGCTGCTGCCTCTCAATTATAACATTTCAAAAATGAGCACTGGATCAATGTGATACTTAAAGGGATCACATTGCCAGCTAAGGTCTTAAATGGAAGACTGAAGGCCCGGATAAAAACAGAAGTTTCCTGGAGGGGTCCTACTTAAAATCTAAATAAACCTTAGCTACAGAGTATGAATTAGTTTCATCACATCAGCTCCTTACCTTGCAAAGGAGAGTTAAGATGAATGAGGGGGAGGAATTTTGTTGTTTTGCTCTTGAGAGAAAGAGGCCATAGAGAGGTGATACTTGGGATTCTGGATTCTGGAGAATAGGTGAAAGCATGGAGAACCAAGACATAGGTGCTTGAAGTGGAATTATGGGGTGAGGGAGTAGAGACAAGAGGAAACAAAGGACTCAAAAAGCCTCAGTATGTCTCCACCACGATGTGTTTAGAGCTGGTTCTGCTGATTCAAAAGGTTTGTTCTCTACTCTTCTTGTTCAGAGGAGGTTGCCTGGACCTCCTTAATTTGGATATACTGAGATTCTACAGTTCAGCAGAACTGTGCCTGAGAGCTCAAAGTGCTGTTTGGTTAAGCCTAGGCCTCGGAGTACATGCAAGTCAAAGCCATCCTCAGGAGCACTGCGTCCAGGCTTGCCCAAGATGATGGGGATTTACTGATAACCTACGTGGCAGCACCTGTTTTAGATAACAAGTGGCATCAGGACACTGCTAGATGGTGTACTGGGTGGTGCTAGACAAGGAGAAATTGAGTCACAAGTGCCCCAGGAATAATAGCTGCTCAAAGTACTGGCATCAAGCTCCTCTTGCTGGGCCATTTTAGTATTGAACAGATAACTACCTTAAAAAATAGAGATTGGGTCTTGCTAAGTTGCCCAGGCTGGTCTCAAACACCTGGGCTCAAATTTTCCTCCTGCCTCAGCCTCCCAAATTGCTGGGATTACACTATATCTGGCCAGATAACCCTTGATGAAATGAAGATATACCTGAAAGAGAGAAGTGAAGAGGTATTGAGTGAGGGATAGGAGATTAGCAAAAGAAGAGAAGTCAGGAGGCCCAAAGATGAGGAGGAGAGAGAAACATGGCTGGAAGTTGAACAAAAGAGGCAACCAGAGACAATTCCCTGTGGCTGAGGAAGTTGGAAGATCTGGAATGTCCACAGCCTGCTTTAGGTTTTTATTGGATTTTTCTGGACTACCTTCTCTCCCAACGTCTTCCTCTTTTTTTCTCTCTTTTTGGTAAAATGTGCTATATCCAATTGCATTGTGTGAATGGCATTTGGGGGACAGTGATACTGAGGTGCTTGTTTGGGATTGCAAAAAGCAAATATTTGAGAGCTAGCTACAAGAGGAAGACATAAGGGAGACTGATACCAAGCAGATGCGGGAGCTCAGAGTCAGGTCAGACCAAGCAAGGCCCCAAGACCAAATCCCTGGAGCAGTGGAACTTTAGTACAACAGAATGCTGGGAAGCCTTGCTGGAACACCATTACTGGGTCTGGGATGGGGCCTGAGAATTTACCTTTCTGACAAGTCCTCAGGTGAGGTGGATGTTGCTGGTTCAACCTGGAAGAACACTTGATATGGTTTGGCTGTGACCCAAATCTCATCTTGAATTGCAGCTTCTATAATTCCCACATGTCATGGGAGGGACCCAGTGGGAGGTAATTGAGTCATGGGGGTGGGTCTTTCCCCTGCTGCTCTCATGATAGTGGGTAGGTCTCATGAGATCTGATGGTTTTATAAATGGGAGTTCCCCTGCACAAGCTGTCTTGCCTGCCACCATGTAAGACACGACTTTGCTTCCTCTTTGCCTTCCACCAGGGGCCTCCCCAGCCATGTGGAACTGTGTGAGTCCATTCAACGTCTTTCCTTTATAAATTGCCCAGTCTCAGGTATGTCTTTATTTGCAGTGTGAGAACAGACTAATAGAACACTGGAGATATTTGGAGAAATGCCAAGTGTCCTCCTAAATGTGGATGAGGAAATTGGTTGATTTTGTCTCCAAGGGAAGGATAATTTCTACATTATACAAGGTGTGACATACCAAGAGCCACCAGCAAGTCTCCAACAAAGTACTTTGGAATTTGGAAAGAGGAGACAATGCAAATAATTCCATTGCATGTAGTGCTAACTAGATACTGCCAGGCTCCCTGTGGAGCTAAGAAGTATGACAACTTCTCATAGCTTATTGTAAAGGAATCTAATTAGGGGCCAGGAAACCTAAGTTTGGATCCTGACTCAAACTCTTACCATCTGTGTGGCCTTGAGGGGCAATTCATTAACCTCTCTGACCCCGTTTTCTCTAGTTTACACTGGGGGACTTTTCACTGATGATTGCTACTACCACCACGCTAGCTTCCTCGTCCACATGTGGGTCCAAGATTCTGTCCCTGATTCTCTGTAGCATACCTGAGAATAAGCTAGGTGCCTTTGGGTTTCTGGAGACAAAAATTTGAGGGATATTTGCATGCAGAAGGTTTCTTGGGGAGTCCTCTAGTGAAAAACACCTGTAAGAGAATGAGGAAAACCCAGGTGGGCAGAAGGAGATGTTGGACCGTGATGCAATTGCAACAGAGGTCTCAGACTAACCTACTGGGAGCTCTGGAGCAAGAATGGTTCTTTCCAGTTGTCCCAGTTGGAGGCAAGGGAGCTGGGTCTTCATACCCTCAAATCTATGCTGGGTATAGCATTGTCCCTGAGGAGAGGGTTTAACCTTGGGAAGGAAGCTCTCTTCCACAGGGTAATGTCATAGCTGTAAGCTGTCATTAGTCAACACTCCCTACAGTGAGGGAAATGAGTGTCTCAGTTCCTAAATAGGAGGCAGTACTCACTGCACAAATCGCAGGGCACTCTGTTAAAAAGTATGGAGAATTTCAAGATGATGACAGCAGTGTAGTAAACCAAGCATGGAGCCCTTCTTGCAGTGTCCACTTGGGTGTTGTAAAAAGAAATAAGAGAGAAACTACAAACTGGCTAACTGGTTTACAAAATGCACCTCCTCTTCTGCTTGGGGTCCCTTACTGGTAACTTCGACATAGCTATTGTGGCAGAGGCTTGTCTTTTAGCCATCTCCAAGACCCTGTAGACTCTTCAATACAGACACATAAACCAAGAGGCATTCTTTGGACACGTGACACCAAGGCCGCTGGGTTTTGATTCTCAGCATCATGCCTTCCTCTTACCTGGGGGATACACAGTGGGAATGCCCATTTCTTTCTGGAGAAATCTTACTTGCTTATGGTATGTGGCCTTACCCAACAGGTAGTGACCAAATAATCATCTTTCCCCCCATGTGGGTGGAGCAGCTGACATCCCTTCCAGAGGTACACAGGGAAGGGACAGGGGACGTGCGTCTCCATCAGCCTCCTCTCTCTTCCTCCACACCTAGACTCCCAGCCTGCCCAGGTGAGGCCTTCTCCTGCCTCCATTGCTCACTTTTTTCTCAACCTCAGAGTCATGCAAGTCCCTTGAAATCAGTGAAAATAAATGTTTTGTTTGATTATTTTTTCACCAGCCAAACCCTAGGGTTTCTGGACCCTGTCTTTCAGTTCTTTCAAATAAAACTTGAAGTGAAGAATAATCCCCTCTACACAGCCTATCAGAGTTTCATTTTCTCTCCCTTTTAAAAATGTGTTCTAACCCCGATTTGGGGGGCCCCCAGAGCCTATTAAACTCGCTCAATAAGATGCAGTGTTTGCCACTCGCTCTCACATAAGCCTTCTATTCCCACTCACAGCCCCACTTGCTTTCCTAACTTCGTTCCTTCTTTGTTCTAGTTTTAGAATGTTGGTGAGTTGGCTGGATTTCCTTTTTATTTTCTTTTACCCATTCAGTGACTTGAAGTGTTTTATATTTCATACCAGGCCATGGACAAGAGACGGCCTTACTTGGATGTCCTTTTCTTGCTCTGAAATGCATCTTTTCTGGGTTCATGAGAGGGAAGATTGAGGTTCAACTCTTTCACACACCTTCTAGCCCCACCCCAAAAAAATGAAAATGAGAAAATTCTAGCCACAAAAAAATGGATATCATTAGCCCTCTGTTGGAGTTCCCAATTCACGGTCTGTAAAGAAAAATAATTGTTTATATAAACTTACTAAGTATTTATGCAAGCATCCTTTTAAGTGCTGTGTGTGTACATATACGTATCTATGTGTATGAGATATATGCATATATATACACTAGGTATATACATATACATATACATGATGTAACATATACATATACATATCATATACATATACATATCATATACATATGTATACATAACATATACATATCATATACATATACATGATGTAACATATAGTAATAATATATAATCACTAATACAATATAGTGATATATATGTAGCATACATCACATGTAATTACTTAGGAGATGGCTATGTAAGTGATTATGCATATATTTATTCATTTACTCTTTATAACAACTTTACAAGGTAGCTATTTTAATTTCACATATATATATATATATACAGTGTACTATTAAATACAGTTATAATATATATACACATCATTATCTGTAAAATCACTTAGAAGATATTTATTTATAAATAAATGTATATTTTGATTTAATCTTTATGAAAACCTTATGAGGTAGGTATCGTAATTATTCCTGTGGCTCCGATGAGAAAACTGAGGCAGAGAGTGAAGCCCTGTAAGCTGTCAAGTCATTCAGCTGGTGAGAGGCAGTCTAACTCCAAAGTATGCGCCTCCAGCCCCAACATCTACTGCCTCTTAGTGCAGGTAGAAAGTATCAGTCCACAAGGACTCTGATGAACATAAACTAGACATAATCTCTGGGCAGGAAAATATGATTATACTGCTTGGAGAAAACTTGGATAAACAGAAGGAGGTAGCCACTTTGAAAACAGAAAAGCAAGCCCAGAAAGCCAGAAGCTTTCTGTGTGTCTCTGGCTCTCACTAGGCAGGATGCTGATTCAGAGCATCACAGACATTCAGCCTCTGCTCTCACTTCTCCATCACAGAGGCCTCAGCATGGCTTGGATAACACACTCCTCATTGTGCCCAGATTCATTGCTCACCATGCTTCCCAGGAATTCTGATACTGGGCAGAGAACTTTAGAAGTGGCATCAGATCCTTTTGGTGCCTAGGATAAGATATCCTCCACTGTATACTAAGAGATTGTCAAGGTAGGTTAACAGAAAATTATTTTTCATTAGTTCAACTGACATGAAATGCATACAGATGTTACGTGGGTTTCTGGATCCTTGAAGTGAAGATTGTTATGTCTTCTACCCATGCTCTCATCCAGGCAGAACCCTTAATCACAATTGCTGAGACTTTCTGGGAGCTTCATGGCCATATGTGCCTGACACCTGTTCTTCCTTGTATCTTCCTCCAGTCTAGACCACTGGACCATGTCATCTCAGGATGAATTCCAGCCTCTTCGTAAATTCCACAAACTTCCACAAACTTCCAGGTCTAGTATTCTCAGAATACTAGACTTAATGGAATTTTGGAAGGTAGGTGAGAAGGTATTTCTATCACAACAAACCATACTTTATATTGAATATTAGACATTTTCATTCTCGAAACTTCTAACTGGCTCATATCCCATATTTTTCACTGATGACTTCACAACATCCCACTACCTTGCAAGTCTCTCTGCTCCCTTCTCAGAAGCCTAAGAAGAACCCTCTTCTTAAGTACAAACCAACTGCTCTGGAAACACATATATTTACTTTTTCTACTTTATTCTACTTGCTGAGGTTTTAATTGTTTTTGTTGTTGTTTATACAAGGTCTCTGTCACCCAGAGTGCCACTGGAGTGCAGTGGCACAGCCATGGCTTCCTGCAGCCTCATCCTCCTGGGCTCAAGCAGTCCTCCCACCTTAATCTCCTGAGTAGCTAGGACTACAGGCACATACCAATATGCCCAACTAATTTATTCCTTGTAGAGACACTGTTACCAGGTTGTTCTCGAACTCCTGGCCTCAAGTAGTCCTCCTGCCTCAGCCTCCCAAAGTGTTGGGATTATAAACATGAGCCCCTGTACCTGGCCAGATTGCTTTTTAACAAATAAATTCAATTCTCTCCCACAAAAGAACTACAGTTCCAACAACTTAAGGGCATGTAAGTCTAACCTGTTTTAGAGATACTATATTTAAAGCAACTCATTGAGGTAGAGTGATGTATTTAAAATACTAACTCTTCAAGTCTTAATAAACCTTCGGTTGCATCCAGATGAACTTGGAAATAAAATTAAACTTCTTTCTTCTGCACACAGGGTTGTGTATGTGCCTCTCCTGCCTATGTCTTCAACCTCATCAGATTCCATTCTCTTCCCCAGTGGCCCCATTTTTCCCTTTTTATTTTCTTCTTCCTCATGGAGACTGTCACTAGCCCCATTTTGAATCCTCACACATCATGGGCTCTCCCCATCTCAGGATTCTCCACTTGCTGTTCTCTGCCTAGAGCATTCTTTTCCAGGCTTTCCCCAGGGCTCATTCCTTCTAATCCTTCAAGTCTCAGCCCCATGCCACCTCTCTAGAGAGATGGTCTCTGATTTCATCAATCAAATTAGCTCCACCCGCTCTCACCTGCAGTTATTCTGTCTCCCATCACCTGTTCTTCCTAAACTGAAATTACGTTTTTATCTGTTTGTTCACTTGCTTTTATCACCTGTCTTCCTCAATTAGAATGTAAACGCTTTGAGAACGGGAGATCTATCTGTCTTGGTCACCACTTTGCAGCCTGCCCATAAAATAGTACCTAGCAGAGTGGACTGCTGAGGTATGTTTACTGAATAATTGAGTGAATGGAATAAATGGGCAACTAGGAAATGTTTCCTTCTTTCATATCTGTGTATTTATGGGAATTTGTACAAGCCCATAAATACAAACACTCCTCTTATTCTTTCACATCAGTCGCACATATCTCCTAATCCAACCATCTTAACCATCCTATGAGCAAGTATTATTGCTGTTGCTATTTTACAGTTAAGTAAACTGAGCAAGTAACTTACCTGTTAAATTACTAAACCACCAGTTCATATAGTTAATTAAGGCTTGCATGTGTGCACGCGCGCGCACACACACACCCCTATCTGAGTCTGCCTGCTTTGTACATATTAAACTAATAGATTAAGTGAACCAATATAACTTAGTTTAGTTTTATTTTTAAATTGAAGTAGTCTGGGCGCAGTGGCTCACGTCTGTAATCCCAGCACTTTGGGAGGCCAGATTTCTTGAGGTCAGGAGTTTGAGACCAGTCTGGCCAACATAGTGAAAACCTATCTCTACTAAAACTATAAAAAGTAACTGGGACTGGTGGCGCACACCTGTAACACCTGTAGTCCCAGCTACTTGGGAGGCTGAGGCAGGAGAATCGCTTGAAGCCGGGAGGCAGAGGTTGTAGTGAGCCAAGATCACAGCACTGCCCTCCAGCCTGGAATGACAGAGCAAGACTCTGTCTAAAAAAAAAGAAGAAAATTTCTGTATACTGGTGCATTTTAAAGCCACATCATCACCACTCAGATGTAGTCAGAGAATACCTTGGCATCCCAGAAGGCTCCAGCCTGCATGCCCCTTCTCCCACAAGGTGATGGCTATTTTTGATCTCTACATCCACAGATGAGTTTTGCCTTCTGCTTGCATTTTACTTGAATGGAACATATCCTTTTTGTTTGTTTGGCTTATTTTTTTCTACATTATATATGGAGATTCACTCTGTAGTAGTTTAGTATTGTCATTATCGTGTAGCATTCCATTATATGAATATACCACATTTTATCTATTCAACTGTTGATTTGATATGCATTATTTTTACTTTGTGGCTTCTATGCCAACTATTACTATGAAGTCCTTTTTTAAATATAAGTCTTTGGTGAGCAAATATAGTCGATACTGTTGCATACATACATAGAAGTGGAATTGCTGAGTCACAAGTAAAGCATATATTTGGCTGTAGTGAATATCATTATGGTTTTCCAAGTTACAGTTTTGGCCCGCAGAATGTGAGATTCCTGTGTCTTATTTGCATCCTAATAATGTAGACATTTCAGGGGCTTTAGATATTAAGACTAGCTAGTGTATCATAGACTTTTCGCTCTAAGCACACAAAAGCCCAGAGCAGCAGCTCTGGCTTAGAGTGTAGTGGCGATTTCCCACTGGCTCCCTCCCACCACTGTGACTTTTAGATAGCTAGGCAAGCCCAGAGGAGATGCAAAACAATTGCAGAAGACTGCATCAACGTTGGGAGGGTGAAATCCCCATTATTATGAAAACGTTAACCTTCCCTCTTCTGGGCAGAAATAGCTCACTCTGTCAGGGGATGCCGTGTTTAAAGAACCCCGTGGTTTCAAAACAACTTCAAATGTTCCAAAGAGCAAAAAAACTCATTTTTCTGCTCTGCAGACCCACAATTATATTATTTGGGCTACTGACTTGTCACCTAAATCTTCATCTTGATTTGCAAGAAGTGTACCGTACCAAAGACTGGTCTCTTTCTTTTCCTGCTTTCCATACACAAGAAGAGATTATTTCAAGTCAGTTGGGAGCTTACCTCTTCACACTTCACTATAATTTGTAATTAGCAACATGATGGGCCTGGCTTTTCCTTATAATTTTCCAAGAAACTCCACTTTCACTCAAAGAGAGATAACGTCAGTGTAAGTTTATTTGGGTAGGTGAGATGCTCAATTTTCAGCAAAGAAAGTCATGTTGGAGCTAAATGTTTTACTCAACTTGGAGCCTCATTCTGGTAAGAAGATTGGAAACTTCAACAAAGATGATAACCTCTGGTTACTCTGTGCTAGCCATTAGTGCTGTTTGCCAAATCTTTCCCTTCTTCTCTCTCCCTGGCGTATGGTACCCTTGTTTTTCCTGGCACCTTGTGTGGATGGAGCTGTGGCATTAATTCTGGCCTATGAGTTGGAGTGAAATGGCATGGGCCACATCTGGACTGGAGCTTTCATTTTCTGTCCCAAACGCTTCAGAACTCACTGTGGATGACAACAGGTGCTTTCATGATGGAGACTTCTCTGACCATTGAGGAACGGAGCCTTAGTTGTTTTCTGTCCCTGAGGTTTTTGTACGATTTGTCACAGCAGCATAGCCTAGTCTATCAGGTTGATATGCACTCTCTCTCATTCACCCTTGTGTAAATAAACCCTGACCTGATTCATTCTGATCCCTAAGAAACTAGAGACTCCAAGATAGAGTTTTCTTAAAACGAAAAGTTCTAATGTGGAATGAAAACTGTATCATTCTGAATACTGTATTTAGTTTGCCATTTATTATTTAATATTTAAACAATAAATAGTACACATTTGGTAAACAGGCAACCACGTCAGTAACAGGAAGGAAGGGTGAGGAAGAGCTAAGAGGAGATGAAAGGAACACTATTTTATCTGAAGATGCTCACAGTGAACTGCTGACACAGGGATTTCATGGTGGACTGAATGAGCAGAAGTGGGAAGCATTTAGGAAGGATAGGATCAGTTATTCAGAATAGCCCTAAATGACGATTTCTTCTCCACTACTCACACATAAACTTTCCATTAAGGGGGAGAGTGGGAGGGGAGAAGGGTAGGGAAGAATGAGTTTCCTTAAATGATCCTTTATACCAGGATGTCTAGGGGAACACAGTTTTGAGCATAGAAGAAAAGAGATGAAACAACCCATGTAATAGGCTTTTTTTATTTTAAATCACCTTTGAGAGCCAAAGAGGTCAGGGATTAAGTGATTCCTCTTGGGGTCAACTCTATTTCTACTTCGCTCACTGTTGTAATCTTAGTGCTGAAAGTAATACTTGGAATATAGGAGGAGCCTGATAAGGTTGTAAAATGAATGGCTGGGTAGGAAAAAAGTTGACATTGAAATACCCCTCACTGCAAACTGAAAGTCATGTTTTTCTTTTCCTTCTTGTTCCAAAACTTTGCAGAAAAATCTCCCATGACCATTCCATACATTTATCTAGAAACAATGAGCTCCTGAGTTTGTGGCATGCTCACTTACCTCCATAGATAGTTATTATTATAGCATCTGTTTCCTAGATATAGTGAAGCACCAACTCAGTGGACCAAGGGATGATAGTGTGGGTGCCCACTGATTGCTGAAACCGAAATCCAGCCTTCTACCTTGACGCACACCCACAGCATAAGAGGAAAGACCAGCTGAAGTCCAGGCTCAGGCTATCAGGATTCTAGTCCCAGCTCTGTTACTGTATCTTTCCTTTCTAGAGTTCCTTTGTTTCCCTCTCTATAAAATGAGGAGATTAGAATACTTTAAAAAGTGTATACTAAGAATCACCAGGGCCTTTTTAAATAGGCAGATTACAAATTGGCATACCCAGAGTTTCCAATCCCTGAGCTCTGGGGTGGGGTCAAGGAATCTATTTTTTAACAGATCTCCCAGATCGTATAGGGTCGTGGCTGATTTCTGACAACACACTTTAATTTCATCAAAATGGAGAATCTTTAAGTTGAAAGTCTGATGGACAATATTTCCATCAAAATAACTACATAAATATCTCATTCTCTCCCAGAAGGTAATTTTAGGTGTTGGGTAAATAAGTCAATCCCTGCTAATATGAGATTACTTTTGAGTAATGGAACATTGTAGCCCATATAATTAACGCATCCTCCTTCCTCTTGTCAACTCTACACGAGGGCCCTAGGAGGGCCCTGCATCAGCATTTCACACAGGCATCTTCAGATGAATCAGGTTTCCTTTCATCTCCTTTTTAGGGTCTCTTTATATTTCCTTACCACCAACTTAAAAAGGCTGGTGTGGGGATTTCATTAATTTCTTAAACTTGTTTAGAGATACATCTCTGAATTCCTTTGGTGTATTCTTTTTTATAACTCAAAAGCACTGTTTCCTGGGTTCCTATTAAGCTCTGTACTCAAACACTCAGGGACTTCCAAAAGAAAGAAATCATTTGTACCACTGAGTGAGCCCCCCATTTTGCCCAGGAATAACAGGGTAGATTTGGTACATGCTAAATTCTTGCCAAACATTGAATAAATCCTAAAGACTGACATAAGGCTTCATTTTCAGGAAAGATAAGAGAAGATCTATGATAGAAAACATGATTTTCTTCTCTAGACCAACAATGCTTGGGCTTTAGAGGACGCAAAGTCCCTAAATCCTTTCCGCTAACTTTTCCCTGAGAGCCAATATCAGAGTTGCCTCACTTCCCAGGTTATCTCAAGTGATTTGTCATCCCAGGCATCTTGCTAAGGGAAATCTGGGGTTAACCATGTGGAGTCTGTAGATTTCAATCCTAGAATTCTAATTCCCTGCCCGAGGCTCAGGATGGGAACTGCAGGCATGACGCCCACCTCATGGCCTGCCCAGAACAGAAGCGCTGAGCATGCAAGATATGCAGCGTCAGGTCATGCCCCAGTGACATCCGAAATGGACCCTTTTGGAAAATGTCATGAAATTCATGACCAACTGTTATCAGCCACAAGGAGAGAAGAGGTTGAAAACCAAGAGTTTGCATCCTATTTGGATATCATTATGTTCTAGGTGACTCATTGACAGCTATCCTCATCATCTGCTTTTCTAACTCAGTTTTACTTTCCTCGATTCAAATATTGGTATTTTGCAGCTGCTTCTACTGTAACAATGACTATAGTTCAGTTATGTTCCTGCATGTGTCAGGTATAGTACGGTCTAATTTAATCTTATTACACATCACCATATTGCAATTATACATGCTATCCAAGTGTTAACACATATTTAAACCTGCTATTCCTTTGTCAGTGATTTACAAAGAGGTACCTGAAAAGAAGCAGATGTCATAATTACACGCTTATTCAGCTCATTTTAAACGAAGTCTCAAAGTAAATTACAGATGAGCCAGGCATGTCTTGAAATTAATGTAGTGATAGGACACTAATGCCACGATTCATTACGGTTTGTCAATGTGCCGTACTTCTGGATTGTGCGATAAAATTATATTAATACTCTGTGCTAATGAGATTAATGAATATGAACATGCAGGAGAAGAATAGGGTTCTTTGTTCAACTATTGAAAAAATAACATATAGGTAATTAAAAAGAATTAATCAAACCATGTACAGCCTCATTTATATTAAATTAATTTGTCTGGTTTCATTTCTAATAATTAATCACTTTTTGCAAATTACAAAGCACTTCAGGCGGATGGAAGCACTACTGTAGGAGTAGTGATTCAGAATATTTAGAACCATCAAGGTGGTCCCTGTGGGTTCATATTAATTAAGGTTTAACAGTTTGGAAAATTGTAGCAATATTTTATGATTCATGTAATTAAACTCTGTAACAAAATGTCACAACTGCTAGTTACTTCTGCGCCTGTGATTTATATCGTCCCCCTTTTGGAAAGGAAGCGGCAGAAATGAAGTCTTCTTAAATGTGCCGACACTGTGGATAGGAAAACAAGCTGGTGGGTTCAATGCAAACTGAAGCACTTCACCGAGGGTGTGGTGCAGCCTTCCACTCTCCAAATTCACCACGTGGTTATGCAAATTAGAGGGAGTCATATGATCTGACAGTCATGGAAGTCTGGGTGGATGGGGTGTGGGGAATCTCTTCTGACACATTTGCTTAGATAAAAACAAAGAGGCAAGAGCCATGAGCTTCTTTCCAAATGTAAGGGGGTGTATTTCAAATTCAAATTCTCATTGAGGGAGGCTCCTGAGTTTCCAGAGCCCACAGCCCTAGAAAGGTAGCTGTTAGTTCATACATAAAACTGACTGGATTATGTCGTCAGGGTACTTCCTATAAACCATTTCCCCTAGTCCCTGGTATCCTAGAAGAAGGACTGAAATGGCTCTCCTGGGAAGCACCTCCTGAGGAATACGTGTAGGAAAGTCACTCGCGTGCTTTCCAGCTGGGGTGCCTCTCTTCCTTGGCTGCTGGAGGAACTGGAGAGAGGTCTGATGAGGATGGCTCCATGGATCAGTGGGTCTTATTCCTCATTCTGCAGCAGAAGCAACTGGGGTGTTTTTTCTCCTAATATTGTGCTGGCTTCTCTGCCTTTCTCTTTCTGGCCTGTACCCAAGGCTGCTAAACCCTGGTGGCTGGCTCTCCCTGCTCCCTTTCCAGATGGATTATGGCTGGATCTTGCCATGGGGAGCTTGCCCAGTCAGACATGGAAAGCCAGGAATAGGAAAGAGGTCAGGTGGTTCTCTCCCATATCTCCCTGCCTTGGTGCTATGTCTCACCTCGAGGCTGAGTCCCTTGAGATGAGGCCGCCCACCTCCAGGGCTCGGGCCTTCTCGGACTCCAGTGACACTCTTCCCACTCCTGCCTCCTTCCGTGCACTGGTGCTTCACGCTGTTTCTAGCTCCTGGGTGCCTCATGATCTCTTGTTTGGTCCCTTAACCCTACTCTCCT
The DNA here is from genome assembly GCF_000951035.1 of Colobus angolensis palliatus. Classification (NCBI taxonomy): domain Eukaryota; kingdom Metazoa; phylum Chordata; class Mammalia; order Primates; family Cercopithecidae; genus Colobus; species Colobus angolensis. Next base: position 2,942,425 of record NW_012115722.1, on the reverse strand, counting down.
CTGTAAACAAACACTTTATAAAAATGTCTTTATTTGAAATATCTCATAGTGAATTCCTGCCTGGGATCCACCTTCAAAGATTCTGACTCAATTGGCCTGGGGTGGGGCCCCAACATCTGTATTTTTGTTTTGTTTTGTTTAATATTTCCTGGTGATTCATTGTGTATGGTGGCAAATCCATACATCAGATTCCGGGAGGAGCTGGTGTCTCCAAAAATAGTTAATGCTAACATGGTACTTATTGTGGGCCAGTTTCTAAGATCTTTTAAATACATTGATGTATTCCATTCTCATAACAACTCTAATAAATAAATAGATGCTATTATTATTCTCATTTACAGAGAGAAGTAGTTGAGGCAGAGAAAGGACAAGTAACTTGCCAAGGTCACAGAGCTGATAAGTAGAGAAGCTAAGTTTCAATGCATAGTCTGAGCTCTCAACCACCACTCTGCTATAATGACATGAGTCTTGGCAATTTATTCTAAGGAGTGATTTGAAAGTGGAGAGAACCTTTTTGTTTATTCACACTTACATTAAATTATGTATTTATTCATTCATTCCAAAACATTTGAATGAGTGGCTATTATGTTCCAGGCATCAAGGATGATATCCCTCTAACCATAAGGGCTAACAAAGTAAACAAATAAACAAATCTGTCAGTAGAAAAAAACTGAAATATCACATGATGAATTGAATATATTGTGTTGAGGGATCCCTGGAGAATAAAAAACGTGTTCCAACCAGAAACATGAAGAAAGATTCACGGTGAAGGATACATTTGAGATGGGCTACAAAAGAAATAGGATCATCATTAGACAGTGTGGCATGTGGCTAGATCCACCCATAACATACTCTCACGTGAGGATAAGTAGGTTTTTACAGCAGAGGCTGGAGGGAAGGAGTGATGTGATGGATTAAGAGTAATTTATTAAGAGTAATTTATTCCAATTGCTTGAATTTGGGGTTTTATCCCTTAAATGCAGAAGAACCAAAATGGTTTTTAAGTAAGAGAATGATACGAGTGTACTGGGGCTTACAGACATTGGTTCACTAATGTTGCGGGAAAAAACCAGGAAGAAGACACAGCAAGAGGCGATGCCATCCTTTAAGAGACTTGAAAGTCAGGTGAGAGATGATGGGCTTAGAATAAAAGCCTCCACAGCATGGAGGAAGAAGGTGGCTGTTCCTGAGGAATTTTAAACTCATTGATTTTTCTGCTCTCTGATCCAGTGCACAGGGTCTAACTATTAAACATAACGTGTGTGGTCTGGTAATGATGCCATGTGGAGCTGCCCGGTTCTGTCAGGCCATTCGGGAAGTTCTGGTCCCTCTCAGTCCACACTCAAATTGGATTAACTTGGAAATGAGAAAGGCCATGCTTTTTTATGCTTGTGAGCAGATGCTAGGAATTTTGAGGCTCCCATGGGAAAGAAACATAGATCCCCAATCAGCAGCCATGGTGTTACATGTCTGTAAATACCACTAACTGGGAACATTTTATTTTGTTTTGTTTGCTTTATAGAATGTACCACCCCATTGTTTCACTCAAGTATGAAATCCATCCATGGCTCCTTTGTAGGTAAGAACTTTGTTCTGACTGTAATACTAATGGGATGGGGTGCAAAGCCTGCTCATAGACAAATGATGATAAAGTGAAATCTTTAAGAAATCATCAAAAAAATGAGGCAGGGCCATCTGAACTGTCTTTCTAAAGTGACAGGGCTAAAGAAGCTGCCAAGACACCAGCCCGAGGCACTGAAGCACATTTATGATTTAATTCCCATTTTGACATCAATCAACATATATTAATAACTTCAGCCAAAGAAAGTAACATCCCAGGTGTGCTTTCACAGTGACATGCCTGCATCTAGGAAGCACATTTCTGATTGCCAATTAAACCTCAAACAAGGTCAACCTCTCCCACTCATCTCACCCTATAACCTTGCATTGTATTTCAAATAGCACTGTGGGGCCCACTGTCATAACCTTAGTTTGGTATTTCCCTTAAAAACTGACACTAATTTTACTAATATGAATCTGGTCTTATGGAATTATAAAATCTATTAGTTGGAAATGGGGGACTTAGGGATCATAGAGTCCAGCCCCCTACCTGAGACAGGATTTCCTCCAGTGTCTCCTGACAACTTGTTGTCTGCTTCACATCAATAACTCTAGTAGTGAGAAGCCCCTACATCTCAAAAAAGCTATGTGGTTTTCCAGGGAACCTGTGGATTTTAAGTCAGAATCCTAGCTGTACCCCAGATAAACCTGTTCCTCTGTGTGTGTGCATGTGAATATTCAATAATCCTCATCTGAAAGCAATTTTGCTCCCTAGGGTAAATTTGTCAAAGATGGGCTACTTTTAGTTGTCACAATGGTGGTCGGGTGGCATTGCTATTGGCATCTAGTGGGGAGAGGCCAGGGATGCTGCTACTAATGAACATCCTATAATGCACGAGGCAGTCCCCCACAACAAAAGGATTATCTGGCCCAATATGTCAATAGTAATGAGACTGAGAAATCCTACTCTATACACACAGAAAAAAATATACAAACACATCCACATACTTAGTGCAGTGTCAGGCCGATGTCCTCTTATTCTATTTGTTAGAAAATGTATGATTCTCTTGAACCCAAATCTGTTTTCATTCAATCTTAGATCTACCCCACAGAAAAATATAGATTTACAAATATATTAAGACATCTCCCAAAGTTACAATCTCCAAACCAAGCTTCCCCCATTCCTTTCCACATTCCCTTGTAGGTCAGGGTTTCCAATATACTCATCATGAGTTTTGTGGAAAATTACAAAATAACAATAGTTATTTAAAGAATATTAATGAAAATGGGGGGCCAGTAGGATGAGAAGGAATTTGTTGGGAAAACACTGGTTTATCTCAGAATCTAAGGGATCACCAAAACAACCTGGTCTTTGGGAGAAAGACAAGATTAAAAACTCTAATCTAGACAAGGATTAAGGTTTGTTTTTATGAATCATCCAAACCTCAAGGCCTAACACAGTGGCTGAAATGTTGTACGAACTCAATAATTATGTGTTGGAAGGAGAAGAGAAGGAAGGAAGGAAGGAAGGAAGGAAGGAAGGAAGGAAGGAAGGAAGGAAGG
>NW_012115722.1:2906660-2939252 GCF_000951035.1 Colobus angolensis palliatus | reverse complement strand
GGAAGGGAGGGAGGGAGGGAAGGAAGGAGGAAGGAAGGGAAGAAGGAAGGAAGGAAGGAGGCAGAGAGTAAGGAAGGGAAGGAAGGAAGGTAAGTTAATGGACAAAGTTTAAGAAGGAAATTCTCATTAAAAAATAATTAAGAGCAATAGCCAACCTCCAGGAATGTTCTTTGTCCCTTTTAGGAGCCTCTGCTATGTGGCAAATAAGAAACTGTCAGCAAAAATAAGCACCCTGCACATGTGTGAAGCACTGACTCCTACCCTTTAAAGATCTCCTTGCTTTCTTTGACTTCTGTTTGTGATGCTAAATTTCTTGCTGCCTCTTTAAGCTTACATGTTTTGGGGCTTTGCAACATGCAAGTCTGCTATTAGAGATTCTGTTGAATTATTCAGGGCTAAATCAAGATGCGAAGACACCTTTTTTGAGACAGAAAATTGGCAAACACTCTCGAAGATGCCTTACAGCCAAAAAAGAAAAAAAAAAAACCTACAAATTCTGCTGCAGCTGTTGTATTTATCATAAAATAGGTAATGACAAAAAATTTGTTACTTGCATAAGAATGACATGTATTCCTCAAGAAATTTTTTTGTCTCCAGTGTCAGTATCAGCTTTTGTCAGCCATAGTTCCACAAGAGATGTACCTAATCTGAGATTCAGAGGGTTAATTCTATCCCTTGTAGCTTCTGAAACACAAATAGGATAATGCACCATCAATATTAGAAATCAACATTAAGTGAAAAGATTCCCGCTTCCTTTGACTTTCATTATAGGGCCAAGAATATTGAAAACCACAATGACTCAAGGGATTGTGTCAAAATACACTTGATACACATCAAAAAGAATTGCATCAGCAAGACTGAAAAAAAATCAATTGTCTTCCTTTCCAAAATGCTGACCCAAAAGCTCAAGCAAAATGCAGTGAAATTTCCTAGAAAGCTTCTGAATGCAGTCTAGGTGTGCCACTGTGCAGCAATTCTTTGAAAAATAAAAAAGAGCATCCTAGCAATGTTCAGTATCCAAGGTGCATCTCATTCATCAATAAACTATGAAAGCAGGAAGAAGAAGATGATCAAGCAGACAGAAGAGAGCCACGATACTAAGAGTTATTGACTCCCCAAGGCATGGTGCCTGGATGACAAGAGTACAGGAATCTTGGACATTTAAGCCAAGGCTCAGATTTCTAAATGCTGATGTAATTCAGTGTCTGAGAAGGAATCAAAGTGAGTATGTTTCCAGAATGTCATCAGTGAACCTTCACTTCAGTCAAAAGTCAGTAGAATATCACTTTCTTTCTTTCCTGAAAAGTTATCCTTTGGACTAGAAGCTCCTTCAAGGAAGTTTCCACCTAGTTTTCCATTTCACCAGCTCCTATATCAAGTCACTCCTGCTATGGTAGGAAGGACTGTGTTGCCTAAAAACTCGTATATTGAAATCCTAACCCCCAAGTTGATCATGTTAGGAGGTGGGGCCTTTGAGGAGTGATTAGTTTATGAGAGCTTCACCCTCATGGAGAGATTAGTGCTCTTGTTTTTTTTTTTAAAAAGACTTCAGAGAATTTCCTTGTCCCTTGTGCCATGTGAAGACACCTCAAGAGGAAGGCTGGCTGTGAACCAGGAAGCAGGCCCTCACCAGACACCAAGTAAACAGGTGTCCAGATCTTGAACTTCCCAGTCTCTAGAACAGCGAGAAGTAAATTCTTGTTGTTATAAGCCACCTAGTCTATGGTATTCCATTATAGCAGCCTGAACAGACTAAGAACCCCCTGCCCCCTTGATAGATACATTTGAATTGTGTGCTTGAGTTCTGAGAATTAAGTATCATGTGAACAGTTTATCAACCAGCTAATGTCCACTAGCAGTCAGGCTGTTTGTAGATTTCCCCTATTTCTAACCCTTAACGGAGGCCTCAACTAAATCACTGATGATTGAGGTCTTTATTTGAGCTGTTACTTGGTGTTTCTCAATTTGGTGAAAGATACTCTGCTGTTGTGGTCATGATTACCTTTATCCTTTAAAGCACATACACACAAATACACCCCCGCGTATCACTTTTCATTTATTAACGTATCCTAACATATAGAATGCCTGATATTGAAAAGATGCCGTGAAGGCGGTAGTTCTGTTAATAGTTCAGACTAACTGAATTCATGTTTAAATGGTTCTGTGTTCCCTTGCCTGCATGCCGAAACAAACAAAACCTTTTGCAGTAAGAAGTTTCTACAAGGGTACACCAAAATCTCACAAATCACCACTAAAGAGATTACTCATGTAACCAAATATCACTGGTTCCCCAAAACCTACGGAAAGAATATTTTTTTAAAATGAAACCTTAAAATTAAAAAAAAAAAAAAAAAAAGAACTAAGTCAAGACCTGCCGCCACCCTTACCTCCCACCTAAATTTGCTGCATTGGTTTTCTTGACTTAATAAACAACTTAGCCATCATAAATCATTTTTAGAACAATGCTGGGGCAGCATTGCCAGCTACGTGCCACATTTTCTTCCTGTAATCTTGGAAAGCATTGCTAAATGTTCAGATATACAGATTTTGAAGTGATAACTTGGTAAATCTAATAGTAGTTGCACTTATTTTCTCTTTTAGACTATACCAGTATTTAGTGAGCACAAATTTTTAGTCTACGGCCCTGTTACTCTGTTCCTAATTATAATTTAGCTCATTACTGCATTTCTGTTACATGCTGGGTTGCATGTAACAGAAAAGCCTATTATATTAGCTTAAACTAATAAGCAGCTTATTTCCTTATGCAACAAAAAGTTCACAGGAAGGCAGTCCAGGGCTGATATGAAGAATCAACATATTTTCAGAGACCCAGGCTCCTTCTACCCTCCTGCATCCATTTTTAGCACGTGGCTTTTATCCTCATGTTTACGTTCTAGCTGCTGTGCTTCCAGGGATTGTAGCAGCATTCCAGATGAAAAGAAAATAAAAGGCCCAAGAAGCAAAGAGGCAAAAGGGGCTTTTCTTTTCACTTGGGAATGATTTCTGATCTTCAAGAATTTCTGCCTGTGTCTCCTTGGCCAGAATCTGTCACATGGCAGATTCTGTCACTGCAAGAAAAGCAGAATTGATTTTTTTCAAAAAAAATCTGAGACATTGTCACCCAGAATGAAATTGGGATTCTTGTGGTGAGAAACAGAGATGGATGCTGCAAAACTAGTATCGTTTGCTACAGTATTTCATGTGTGTGATTTGTTTACCGATTAATATTCCCTGTGATAAGCTTCATGAGGAATAGGACCATGCCCATCTTATCATTGTGTTCTCTGTGTCTTTTTTTTTTTTTTTTTTTTTTTGAGACGGAGTCTCACTCTGTCGCCCAGGCTGGAGCGCAGTGGCCGGATCTCAGCTCACTGCAAGCTCCGCCTCCCGGGTTCACGCCATTCTCCTGCCTCAGCCTCCCGAGTAGCTGGGACTACGGGCGCCCGCCACGTCCGTCGCCCGGCTAGTTTTTGTATTTTTAGTAGAGACGGGGTTTCACCGTGTTAGCCAGGATGGTCTCGATCTCCTGACCTTGTGATCCGCCCGTCTCGGCCTCCCAAAGTGCTGGGATTACAGGCTTGAGCCACCGCGCCCGGCCCTCTGTGTCTTAATTTAAAAAGAAAGAAGAAAGGAAAAAAAGAAAGGAAGGAAGGAAGAGAGAGAGGGAAGAAGGGAGGAACGCATAGAGAAAAGGGGGAAGGAATGAAGAAAGGAAGAGGAGGAGAACTAAAGAAAGAGCAAATTAACTCAGAAGATGGAAGTAATGGTTAAATCAGTGGTGGTCAAACTATCGACCAAACCCTGCCTGGCCACCTGATTTTGTATGTAAAGTTTTATTGTGCCTATTCATTTGCATATGGCCTATGGCTGCTTTTGCATGGAGTGGTTATCACAAAGACTGTACAACCCACGAAGCTTAAATAAAATATTTACTATCTGGCCCTTTACAGAAAATGTTTGCAGATGCTTGGACTCAATGATTGATGGTTCCTTAGGAGATAGGTCTTACACAAATGTTATTTGAAAATGAATAAATAACATGGCAGCATGGATGAGGAAGGACCCTGTGACCTGATCTCCTTCCCTCACTCGCTTTTCCTGTCCCTTCTCCCTTTCTCTCCTTTACCCCGGACCTACAGCGACCTCTGCACCCAGGCTAAGTGACTTAGAGGTAAGCAGAGGGGCTTGCAACACAGACACCAGACATTCTGGATTTTCTGATTTAAATTATCCATCCATTATGCCCTTCAGAACCTCCTACCTGTCCGGGCCCCTAGGGATTTTGTCATTTGGCACAGAAAATAAGATGGCTAAATATCTCAACACTTACGGTGCTCAGCTAATGTTGAGTGACAAAACAAATGCTCTGGAGAGAGGGCAGCAGGAGAATCTGCACAGCGACCAGCCAGCTTGGCCTGTCTGCATTCTCTGTCTTTCCACTCAGAGTGAATGCGAAGCTGCCTGGAGGCTGCTGTGTTCTTTCCGCCCCCTCGGCGGGGCAGCCTTCCCTAGGCAGGCTGGAGCTCTCAGCAACTTACAGGCCCCCAGGGAGATTCTGTATGGCTTGGGGGTAGGAGTGTCGCCAAGGTCCAGGCTTCCTTCTTCCCACCAAACTGAGGGACAGGGGGTGTACCGGGCACCCGGGGCGTTTTAATGACCTCTCCCCTCCTGCCGAGCTTTATAGGGCCGTGGTCCCGCCTTGATGAGAACACTCCCACACACTGGGTCCCAGCTTCGCCCCCTCGTCTTCCTTTGCGTGTCCTCCAAACGAAGACCAGATATTTATTTCCCCTTCTCAATTCCTTTACATTCAGATCATTTTCAATTTGGAAACAGATGGCAACGAGAAACGTGGGCATGGCCCCCAAGCAAACCTAAAAGCCTGATTTGCCCGTCCCCTTCCGTGTGGCCAGACCCCCAGCTTCCCTCCCCAGAGGGCAAAGGCCAGGCTGAACAAAATGCCAAACCAACTTTTTACAAATAAACCTGTGACCAAACTGCGGCCATAAAATTTTGAAAACCGCTCTGATTGAGACATTCGGACTCATTACCAGGGAGCAGCAGCTACGGGCCCTCTCCTAATGCTGTTTATTACATTCTCTCGTTACAGAGACTCCCTGGGGTTGGTTTCTGAAATAAAGATTTAATTTGAGGGTAAATCAGAACAACAAAAAATGTAGCTCATTGTAAACAATAGGATCCCCAGCCCAGCTGAGTCCATCAATATAAAAACAGAAGTCCTCCTCATCCTCTCCGTACTGTAAACACGTTAAATGCTATTTATTGTGACTACATGTGTGTGGCCCGGCATAAGTGACATGGGGAGCATTTTCGTGACTGAGAGACATAAACATCAAATACTGCCTCCATCATTCTTCCAGTTTTAAAGTTATAAAATCTAAATATTAATTTTAATAGAAAGGTTAGGAAATTGGAAACTGCAGTACCCACCGAAGTCATCAGAACAGCACGCAGCTTGCAGAGGAAGCAGCAGCATTCCAGGGAGATTAAGGAGGCAGGTGGGGTCCAGACGTGGTCCATGAAATATGACATGTGTCATAAACAGAGGCTTAGGTCCCATGGCTCCCTACCAACCCCAAACCCTGCCCAGCCAATGTTTTGTAACTCAAGTCATGATGTACGTGGATACAGAGAGAAAGGGAGAGAAGAAACAGCCAAACTGCCACCCCTAAGAGAGTCCATTTGACCATCTTTCATCTGGAGTCTGGAAAAGGTACAGTTTGTCATTAACCAAACACCCACTATCTCCAAACGCCATGACTAACTAGGGTAGACCTGTTGGAGGGATATTCATGTTTTGGCTGCTCATGCACAGAGAGTTCTAGTTCTAGATTAAACCAGAAAGGGGGCAACGCAGCCTCCAGGGTCTGATTCCTATGGGCCGCTTCATTTGGGAATTAAGATGCCTTTCCTCACTGCACTCTCACATCCAGTTGCAAAGGACTGTGAATTTGGCGAAGCCACTCATGTAAAAGTCATTGTCACTATGGAACAAATAGCCTGGCGTAAGGTTGGAGGCAGATAACTCCTGTTCTAGCCCGCACCATATAGCTAACTCTAGACTTGACCTTCAGTAAGCTGTTCACACCTTGCTCAACTTCCTTATCTACCTTCCTGGTGCACAGGTCAAAGAATGAATGACCACTCAGTACGCTCAGTGCACATCAGGGCAGTGGTTCTCAACTGGGAGAAATATTGCCCACTCCAGAATATTTGGCAACGTCTGGAGACATTTTGGATAGTATAACTTTGGGCAGGCTGCTGGCATCTAGAGGGTAGACATCAGGGATATTGCTAAACATCCTACAATGCACAGAACAGCCTCCCACAACAAAGTTATTTGGCCCAAAATGTCAATAGTGGCCAGGCTAGATAATCCCACATTGGGGCGTAATAATCACATACAGTCATTAAGTTATTCAACAATTAATGACCTGCCATATACAAGCAACTGCCTTTGATATTTTTATTCTAAGTAAGCATTTATTTTAGTTATCATGGTGTTCCCTAAACACAGACATAAGTTCTGAAGATCAAGAACTTGCTCCCCTATGTGAAACACAAGAGAGAAGATTCAATGTTGCACCATCTTCTAGTCTTGAGCTAAAGTTACCTAATTTAAACCTGGTTTAAATAGTTTAGATACTTTAGAACAGTATAAACCTTCTAAGACTTAATAATGTTTGTATTCAAGGGAAACATAAAGTAAACTGGTTTGAACACTAGACCACAAAAACAGAAGCAGGAATCTTATTCCTAGATTTTTCAGATCTTTAAAAGTCTTCTAAGAAATGACCCGGACCCAGAGTCTGCCCAGAGTGGGGACATTCCTCCTGCTTGTTGAGTTGAGTTGGACACCATCTTGCTACTCTGGCAAGACCATGCACCTTTCCTATGACATGGCTGTTCATTTTCTGTGCAGAACAAAACCATTGTGAAATGAATGCAGGAGCATGGGACCCAGCATCGAGTTGGTACTTGATAAATATTTCTGAGTAAATAAGTAGATGGGAAACTGGATGAAGTACCAACTAATCAAGACCGTTGTTTTCTCTCTGGGCCTCATTTTCTTCACTTACAAAGTAGAAAGATGCTGACATCTGTTCTGTAGATTCTATGGATGCTTGTGAGGAATAAATTATGTAATTCTTGGAATGTCATGTTAAAGAATGGGAATAAAGAAAAGTAAAGAATTGTAATAAAGTAGACTCCATTTTTACTACCACCCCATTGCTGGTCATCCCCTAACCAAACCAATCTGCATCCTTCAAGCAGACAGAAAGCAACAGCTCTGTCTATCTAAGGAGGATTCCAATTGCCAGTCACCACAAGGGCTTCCTACAACTGAGGAAAGAGAAAAGGAGAACAGAATTACAGAGCTGCAAATAGATAGAAGTTCAGTTCTCACCAACTGCCTAATCTAGAGGATGAAAGAAAGGCTGAGCCATCCCACGCTGTTTGTAGCCAAATGATTATCTTCCCAGTAAATGTCAAACAGAAAGACAGGTTACTGGCCCTGTACTCAATTCCTCACCAATATGGAAGGACTTCATGCAAATTTCACATGGTCTCAGATGACCAGGATCATAATCGCCACCCCCGGAATGTCTGTAAAGATTTCCACAATAAATAGCTCTGTAGAATAATTTTTCTTCTGTGGACACATAAAAATAAAAAATGCTAGATTAAACAAAGTGAGACAGATTTTTTTTTTTAACTTACAGGAATTTTCAGAGCCTTTAATGTCCTTTGGAAATTTCCATTGGCTGTAGTGTGTAGATTTCAAAATTTACCTAAAGACAGAATCTTATATTCTCAGTTTACCTAGAGAAAATTATGTTTCAAAAAGCGTAGCTTTGGAAACTGGGCAAAACTGTTTCTATTCTGACAAAGGGCCCTCCTATCTTTCTTCTAAAAGAACCAATCTGCACACTCCAAGTGAGGTCTCCCTTACATGTTCTTCTTTTAATCCCAGACTCAGTTTCTTAGGCCAAATGCCTCAGTTTGTGGATGTTCACTTTGAAAAATCAACTCCTCCTGACAATCAGTTGGCTACAAGCAGCATGGGATGGCTTGGCCTTCCTTTCATGTGTAGATGAGGTGCTTGGTAAGACATGAACTTGTGTTTATTTGAAGCTCAGTAATTCTGCCCACCCCCTTTCTTTGCACCACATTGTCAGAAGCCCTTGTGGTGACCCGGGACTGGGATCCTCCTTAGATAAACAGAGTTGTTGCTCCTGACTTATTGAAGGGTACAGGTTGGTTTGATTTGGAGTTGACAAGCAACTGGGTGGTAGTAATCAACCGCTCTTATAAGTCAAGCTAGGTGGGCACCATTTATGGCCCGCACATGGTATACCTCTACCACATCCTTCTTGAGGGAACTACAGTTTATATATATGACAAACTGGCAGCTAACCCCCACAAAACAGCATCTATGAGAGCACTTAACTGAGTATCACCACCTGGGAATGACAGAGCATCTCTGAAAAGAGAAGAGAACTGAAACTATCAGGGAAGACTTCCGGAAGGTTAGTGGAAATGAACCCAGACCTTTACTACCTTGGGGAAGCAGAAAGTGTCTGGACTCAGAGTTTCAAGCTGATAAAGAAAAAAACCTATTTAGCAGTGTCTCAGATCAGGTTCCCTAAAAAGAGAACATAAACTGCAGATGTGGATTCATTAGTTGCAATGTAGAATATCCTCCTCTTAAAGCAAGGGGTCTTCTGAACTCTCCATGTGTCAGTCAGTGATTATGGGCCCTTGCTTCAAGTGAAGGGATAACCTATGGGCAAGAAGTTCAGCAGCTAAGGCCAGATGCACTGGTCAGGTAAAGGGAATTTAGGTGGAAACTCACCAGCATCTGCTATGAACAGCAAAGATAAAAATGTATAAATGAGCGTAAGATTTTCGTGGAACAATAAGAAAGCAGTCTGAGTATAAGACAATATGTGAATTGCAGTGTCGAATCAGGCCCAAACAGGGTGAAGGGAAGGATGCATGGACGCATTTCAGAAGCCTTTTGAGAAAGGCAACACATGCCTGAAGGTAGAGCTCCCCCCATCCTGATATAATATATCTGGAATGTGACCTACTCAGTGATTTAATTTTTTTCCCCTATATCTGATGTTATTGCTGCCATCCATCTACATTTTACAGAGAACACGAACTGAACCTTTCTTGTGTGTGGAGGCTTCAAATAAAAAGATACATGTGCAATTTGCTTTTCCGTTTCTTGCATTTTACGTTGGCCTTTGGTAAGGTTTTCCTCTAAAACTCTTCTTTTGGATAAACTAAACGATGGTTCTCAGGGTTACAGGGAAGAAGACAGATATGGGATATGATCATGTCTAATATTTGCAGGCTGCAAGAGGAAATGAGTCATTTGAATAACATAAGCAATGATAACTCAGCTGAATATGACTAAGATGTTAAAAATAAGGTGTGTTTACAAGGGAATAAACTTCCTGATTGCACTGCTGCTCTCCAGAGAGATGGGAATAGAGCGGACAAAGGTCCTTGGCATCCCATAAATTGCACTCTATTTTTCACTGGTCAAATGTGGTCATAGTGAATTGCTCCTGGTGGTCTCTCATGTCTCTTTCATGTCTACCGGTAAACATTTGAAGAACATTTCACTACTGGGGAATGCTTTTGAGACTTTACATGATAGCTGCATCACTGGGGCTCTTTGCCTTTGTTTTTCTATAGATTCTTAAAGTAATCTTTAGGAGGTATCCTTTCTTGAGGAAAATATCTCATTTATATTCATTATCATTTAATTCTCCTTTCTCTGCCCTTCCCCAGTTTCTTTATTGAACCTCAGGACCCTATAATTCTGTACTCATCAGATCTTGATAATTGATTAATGCAAATCTGTAAAAGTATTTTGAACTCAAGTGTTAATGCCTTAAAATGGCTAAACATTATGTGCTATTCAGAAGACAATAATCACTAATCAAGTGCCTTTTTCTTTTGAACCTCATGACTATTATACATTATATGGGCCAAGACACTGGAAGAAACATTTTTGTTTAAAAAAAAAGTCTGTCCATCTAGAACTTAGATAACTTCTTTCATATGGTCTATTGTTCCTTGCCATGCATTCTCATGCCCTGCTACGTGCACCCTTATAACACAGAGGTTGGTAAGATAAAAACAACTTTTCTGAGACCAACTTGTGACCATAGCCCTCAACATGACTTGGGTTCTGTAAATTAGATTTGGGAGATTTGGAAGGTAAAAAGCTGGCAGAAAATTTTTTTTTTTTCAGCAAGACTGGCTGACAAACAGCCTGCAATGGCTATATGTGTGTGCCGTTGCCTGATTGCAAGTTCCAGTGTCTGGGGACCACATCTGTGGGTATGAGACAGCTGCAGGAACTGGTGGTAGAGGCAGTTTCCTATTGGGTGATGTTGAAGCCAAAATATTAATGGCATTTTCTGTATGCACATTATAGTTCAACAAAAGTTTAAATCAGAAAAAAAAAACCTATCAATCCCTCAACTTCTGATCCATCCATTTTTTTCAATAATTTTGAAAGTATTTAATTCCTTTTGTTAAATGCCTTTTTGATTATAATACCAAGAGTGTTTTCTGTTTCCTGTGCAAATTCCTGACTGGTATAATAACTTTCTCCTTTACTTCTAAGAACATACATAAAGGACACATTTTAATTTGATTCAGGAATTTGTCTGGCAATGAAATGGACTATATTGATGGCTGGTGAGATTGGTATCAAGAAGATAGTGCAAGAAGAAATTGCACAAATTATATGAAGGGGTTGTTGTTAAAATAATTTGAACACCAGGCGTTAGCTTAGGTTCTACAATTCTTAAAAGTTCTGTTCAACTTGAGATTTTCTGATTTTACTAATTCCCCTTGAAAGTACCCTCTGTGAGATGTTGCAAAAGTCAGACAATCAGTCCCTGGAAAGAACTCTCAGTCCTCACCAGACATCAGAAAACAAAAAGTCACACGCATTCAGTTTCCACCATTTTTCTGATGGTCCTGAATTTGAGAAAAACACCAAAAACATAAGCATATTGTAAATAAGGAAGAGGCCTTCTAACTTCAAACAGCAGAGGCACAGAAGGCAAGAACTTCCCCCAACACCAAGAAATAGGTCTGCCAAGCATTAGACAGAATCTAGAAGCACCTCTCAGAGCACAAAGGCAATGTAACAGGATTAAAGGACCGAGGATAGGAAGATTGCTCATCCCATTTTTGCTATCTTTCATTGGTTCAGAATTCCAAGGACTACACCAATCAGAAAACTGTTGTCTCTTTACTTACATTAGTAGTTCTAGTTGAAACAGCTAGAGTTGTGGAACTCCTTCATCAGCTCTTATGAATGACTCTCCTTTAATCTCCATTCATAGATTACAACTTCTGGAGAATACCTGGATATAAAAGGGGATGGAAGACTGGAAGTAATATACTGAAGCCAGGCAGTAGCCACAATGAAGAGAAGATAGGACAATCTGTGATAGTAAGAGTTCACAAATCCCATATACTCAAAACATCACAGTGCTTTGAGTAGCATCATAGTGCATCATAGGTAGTGAAGGCAGAAAACAATTCCCAGGCAGACAGAGCCATGACACAGCATCAACTTTAAACTCAGAAGAGAACTCAACAAACATCCATATGGAAAGAAAGCTGGAGAAAATTCAGACATTTTGCTGTCATACTTTGGATTCAGATAGATTTCTTCTGAGTTAAAAACAACTGTATCTTTTTTTTTCTTTTTTTGCATTCATTATATGTCAGGCACAAGGGTAAGAGCTTTCTATGTATCATCTCATTTAATACTGAAAGCATTCCCGCTATATGTATAAATATTCCTGTTTTACAATGATAAAACTTAAACTAGAAGGGTATAGTTAACTAGCCCAAAGATACATAAAAAATAATCAGGAGAGCGAGGATTTAAACACAGACTGCCAAATATTAGAGACTTGACTTTGAGTAATTCTGCTCTATTGTGATTGAGCCCATGGGAAAATTAAAAGTCTGTGAAATAAACCAAGTGCAGTGGCTCACGCCTTTAATCCTGGTTGGGAGGCCAAGGCGGGCAGATTGCCTGAGCTCAGGAGTTTGAGACCAGCCTGGGAAACATGGTGAAACGCTGTCTCTACTAAAATACAAAAAAATTAACCGGGCATGGTGGTGGGCACCTGTAGTCCCAGCTACTAGGGAGGCTGAGGCAGGAGAATTGCTCGGACACGGAAGGCAGAAGTTGCAGTGAGCGGAGATCGGGCCACTGCACTCCGGCCCGGGCGACAAAGCAAGACTCTGTCTCCGAAAAAAAAAAAAAAAAGTCTGTGAAATAATAAAGAGAAAATAAGGCCGGGCGGCGTGGCTCAAGCCTGTAATCTCAGCACTTTGGGAGGCCGAGGCAGGCTGATCACGAGGTCAGGAGATCTAGACCATCCTGGCTAATACCATGAAACCCCCTCTATAAAAAAATTAAAAACATTAACCTGGTGTGGTGGCAGGCGCCTGTAGTTCCAGCTACTCCGGAGGCTGAGGCAGGAGAATGGCATAAACCCGGGAGGCGGAGCCTGCAGTGAGCCGAGATCAAGCCACTGCACTCCAGCCTGGGCTACAGAGCAAGACTCTGTCTCAAAAAAAAAAAAAAAAAAAAAAAGAGAGAGAAAATAAAGCCACAGAGAAATACACAAAACACACACATACACACACCTCAAACATCTACCAGCAACCTCAGCTTAGCTGTGTTATAAGCCATAGCTATCACGTCTGGTGTTTGAAGTTTCCATCAGGTAGCCCTCCTTCTATTACTTCCTAGAAACTTGTAAGCTACAGTCTTTCCATATCTATTTATATGAGCAAAATCTAGTTCTTTTTCAAGGTAAAGTGTCATACTCATTGTAGTATGTATTTATTTCTTAACCACCTAACCCGTGTAAAACTGTTCTACTGTGTTTAGTAGATTCCTATGGTGTTTATTATTTTTCAAACATGCTGCTGATATTTTAGAGTGTTGTAACTCTGCTCCTCTTTTCCCCATCAGACCTGCTGTTTTTGCTGTGTGATTTTGTAGAGTGCAGTGATCTTTAGGGGTATATCTGTTGAATCATAGCAGGCCTGACTGTACATAGAATAACGCAGTAGAGGACGTAGGAAACTGGTATCCCAGGGAGGCAATTAGAGCTTAGCAATATGAGAGAAATGAGGTTTTCACTGTATTTTCTTTTATAATGTGTGTATTTTTTAAAAATGGATTTCAGAAATAAAATAACACTTACCAAGCACTGTGACAAACGAACCCAGATTTAACACTTTCTTTTTTATGGAAACCTAACTCTGATGAACACCTGAAACACAACAAGGTAGGGAATCGGAAGAGGTAGGTGAATTTAAATTGAAATGAGAAATCACCCGGTTCTCAGTTAAGGGTCTGTCTTTCCAGTTAGATATGAAATAAAGAACTTAATCGAGTTCTCAGCACATACAAAATGCTTAATCAAAGTTGGATGCATGAATGAAAAATGACATACGTGGACCGATGGGTGGATGGATGATATTTAGGGAAGGAGGGCCTTTAGAAAGATTTCTGGTCGTCTGGGTCCAAATCTCACGTGAACACCAGCACTTCAGACCCAAACGAGTTAAAGGTATGCGTGAAACTAGCCAGGAGTCACTAGGAAAACCTCACAGTTTTTCTTTCATTATGTACCAAGGCGTTCTAATTATTGTTGCTATCTCCTGTGCTGTAAAATATTTTATCGGTTGTGCCACTTTGCAGCATTTTGTCTCAAGCTCTTAACTGTCATAAATGCACCCAACTGTCTGCCAATGTGGAATAATAAATAATTATTATGTGAGTGACTGATTTACCTTGAAAAAACATGAAAAGCCTCTAAACCTGGAGTTTCCTGCCCCCCATAATGTGCATGAAAGAAATGAGCATCAGTAATCACTGTCAACAGTCTCTTGTAACTAAGAATTGAACCATTTATCTGTCCAGCATGTGCAAATTATCATCATTGTCTATTCCACAGGAAAGCCTAACGGCAATTTATGTTATAAAATTAATAAGATATGAGGGTTTAATAGAAATCACTTCTTGTTGTTCTTCTTGGGAACACCAGCCTCTGGCGTCAGCAGGAATCATCTGCCCTACAAATTCAGGCATACCATGCAGCTGTTGACTCTCTTATTTATATATTTTCCTCTTACCTTCTCTAAGCGAACTAAGAGCAAAGAGCTTGCTTATTATTTTTATGAGATGACCTTTCCCTACATGTTTCAAGGATACCTTCCATTGTGATCAACACAGATAATGCCAGGGAGCAAATGAGTTCTGAGCACTGAATAATTGTAAATGGTCTGACATCCTCTGAAAATATTATCAGAGCTCCAAGTTGCTACATATCCATCATGTCTTCTCTGGGAGTTTTTTTTTTTCTCTCCTTAAACTAAACTGATCTTAACTTTAACTGAAATGCTCAACAACTTTTGGAGTCTGCCAGTTTTCTCAGTTACCTTGACCTTGAGGATATGTAGTCTCCTTTGGATACCTTCAAAGAAAGGGCTTTGGGAAGGCGATGCATATGTGTTTACAATAGCGTAAGGATGTGATGTGAATTATTCTTTTTGTCCTTTGGGGTGAGCCTTCACGGTTTCACATCCCGAGGACACGGTGTCCCTCTATACAGAGGAGAAAAATGACTGTTTATTGCCTAATGGGAAAGACTTTTTACTTTCTGTCCTACTTAGGTTCCTGTAATAAGTTCAGCCATGTCAGCTGGAATCCAAAGGGGTAGATGTGAACTTAAGCTGTAGGATATAATTTAGGGGACTGAGGAAGTTGGCATGCTTACTGGAAGAATGAAAAACCGCACTCTTGACCTGAGATGTTACATGTTCAAACCAAAAACATCCTGTAGGTTCAGGAAATTCAAAGATGTCTGAGATATGGTTCTTACTCTTGAGAAACTCAAGTTAATAAATGACATGAATATGTATACAGGTAATTCTTTCTTCTGATACAGCAATTCTTCTAAGAGTTTTTTTTTTGTCACTATATTTAAAGATGCTCATATATGCAAAGGGTGGTTGCAAAGATAATCTTTGTATCATTGTTTATTGGATGTAGAGTAGAAACAACCAACAGTCCCTTATCATGGACTGGCAAATGCATTAATATTATGGTATGTCACGTACTTAGAAGACTATAATTCACTTTAAAAAATGAGGTTATCTGTATATACCAGGTACAGACTTTCATCCCCAGTCAAAGGCCGTCTTCTCAGTGAGGCCTTCTCTGACCAGTAGATTTAAAATTGCAACTCCATCTCCCAACATTTTATATCTTCTGATGCTACATTGTTTTCCTGCATAGTATTAAATACCACCTGTAATAATGCATATTATGTTACCTAACGTGATACAGAATATATGTAAATAATTTTGTTTTATATTATTTTTATTTGTCAATGAAAACTTGCCAATCAAAATACTCAATTTATCAATCAAAACAACACAGAAAATAAGTCAATTAGGGTTGCAATTGTGTCTGTTCAAAGCTGCATCCCTAGAGGCTGAACTGTGCTGGTATGTAGTAGGCATTTTATAAATATTTTTGGATGAATAAATAAATATATTGATGTGGAATACTCTTAAAGATACACTTTCAGAATACAATCTTTTAAGATATATTTCAAGTACCAAAAAAGCAAAGTGAAGAAGTGTGTGTAGTGTCTTCGTTTGTGTACAAAGTGTTATGCATGCTTCAGAGATGACCTTCAGAAGGAGACACAAGAAACTGAGACAAGTTGTCTCCTCTACTGAAAAGTACCAGGGACACAAGGTTAAGAGTATGGAGGGATACTTATATTTGACTGCATATACTTTCAGAAGCTCCAATGTTTTTGTTTACTATGTCCACATTTTACCTATTAAAATTGGTTTTAGAGTCATGATTAAAGCTATCAGATGATAACAGTATAATATGATTCAAAAGAAGGGGAACAGGGCAGTAAGGACCCAAGAAGAGCTTGATTACTTCTTCCTTTGAGAGTCAGAAGCATTGCCCAGAGTTCTGGGACACTGGTAAATATGTTCAGGTATCAAAAAAAGGTATTAATAGAAAGACACCTTAGGCAGAAGGAGTTACTTGGGGAGACAGAGGCACAAAAGAGAAATACACATTTAAGAAAAGTTTTCACTGTAGACTTAAGAGACCTTTCCAAGAGAAATGTTAATGGGACAAATGTATCATCCTTTATTCTCTCCAAAGAATAGTTGCCCTGGATTCATATATGGTGCCACTAAATAAAGAGTTGGATTGAAAATGAATAAAGTAGGGGAAAACAAGAGCATCATACTAAGATATAGGAGTCATGTGGATGACTGGGTACAGAAGAAACAGCCTGGGGCTTTCATTGCACCACCTTTGTCCAAGTTGCAAATACTAAGAAGAATTATATGCTCGGTTGTTTCCTTGCAGTCACTCTGTACCCCTCCAGAGGTGTGGCATGGTTGTATATTGGGCAAGATATAGGGAATGATACCTGGAATATTCATTTAGAGTACAGTTTCTAACCTAGATGCCTGCAGGGGTCAAGATGGTGACAATTGTGACGAAAAATAGCTGAAAATACTGATCACTTCCCCCAAAGTACTTGCTTTCTCTACTTTCCTCAAATTACATGGTTTTTTCCATTTTCCCTAAAACAAACAGAACTCTTTATCTGTCTTTCACTTTTCACTTTTTTTGGAGACATTATCATAGATAAATGTTTCTTTCCTTTGAAAAAGCCATGAGTACCTCTGTCACAGACAAACATTCTTGACTCTGTCTTCTACTGTGGTTTACTGATGGCACCTACCCACTCTGTGAGACGGTAGTTTCTATTCAACTGTAGTTTGTTAACAGGCAGGATTTCTGAGTCACTGATGTCAGATCTTCTAACTTACGAGAAGAAACTGAAAATTCAAAGTGTTTATTTAAAAGCGTTACATTTAAAAATGTTGGTGACCAAATGAGGGTTATCACAGAATTGAAAATCTGGCTTAATTCTCAACAATCAATCATGTAATTTATCACAGTATATGATCATATCAATACATGCAGAAAAAAGCATTTTACAAAGTTCAGCATTCATTCGTAACAAAACCTTTCAGAAAACTAGGAATAGAAGTAAATGTAATAAAGGATATCTACAAAAAACAGTACACCCAACACATCATATTGAATGTTTTCTCCATAAGATCAGGAAATAGTCAAGGATGTCAACTCTTGCCACTTGTATTCAATTTTGTACTAGATGTCCTAGCAAATTCAATATGTCTAGAAAAAGAAATAAAAGGCATTTGGAATAGAAAGAAAAATGCAACTATCCCTATTCATAAGTAATATAATTCTCTACATAGAAAACCACAGGGAGCCTACAACAAAGATCCTAGAACAAATAAGTGACTTCAATAAGGTTATAGAATAAAGGATCAATACATAGAAATCAATTTTATTTTTATGTATGAACAATGAACAAATGTAAATAAAATAATTAAAACAGTACTATTTACAATAGCTCTCAAAAGGAAATTGTACATATGAATACAACAAAATATGTGTAGGATCTGTGTGCTAAAAATTGCATAATGCTGATAAATGAGATCAAAGAAGACCTATAACAAACAAAAGACACTGTGTCCATGGAGTGAAAGAGTCAATATAGTTAAGATAGTGTAAAGATGTCAGTTTTCCCTCAAGTTGATGTCAGTTTTCCCTCAAGTTGATACATAGATTTAATGCAACCCCAATCAAAACCCCAGCAAGATTTCTTGTACATAACATTCACTGATTCTAAAACTTGTATGGAAAGATTAATAAATTCAAATGGTCAAAACAATTTTGAAAAACAACAAAGTTGAAAACTCACACTAGTAAATTTTAAGATGTGCTGTAAAGCTACAGTAGTCAAGACAGCGTGGCATTGATGAAAAGGTAGACAGATACGCCAATGGGATGGAATAGAAAACCCAGAAGTGGAAGCACACAAACATCATCAAGTGATTTTTGAATTTTTGACAATAATTTAATGAAGAAAGGGCAGTCTTTTCAATAAGTAGTGACAAAAAAAGCACTTCAACATCCATACACACACCAAAAAAAAAAAAAAAAAAAAAAAAAAAAGAAGCTTGATCCACACCTTACACTAGACAAAAACATGAACTCAAAATGGATTACAGACTCAAATAAAAAACAAACTACTACAGAACACTTAGAAGGAAACAGAATTAAATATTCATGACATTGGGTTAGACAAAGACTTCTTAGATATGATATTAAAAGCACAATGGATAAAATAAAAAATGTTACAAGGAAAAATAATGAACTTTATAAGAATTAAGCACTTTTGTGCTGTGACAAAAACAAGAGAATAAAGAGATAAACCACACACTGGGAGAAATTATATGTAAAGCAAATATGTGACAGAGGACATGTACCAAGAATATATAAAGAATTTCCAAGACAACAATAAGAAAATAACAACCCAATTTTAAAAACAGGCAAAAGATTTGAGCAAATCGCTCACTAGAAAAGAGATATGGGATGGGCGTGGCGGCTCACACCTGTAATCCCAGCACTTTGAGAGGCCAAGGCGGGTAGATCACGACGTCAGGAGATTGAGACCATCCTGGCTAACACTATGAAACCCGTCTTTACTAAAAATACAAAAAAATTAGCTGGGCTTGGTGGTGGGCACCTGTAGTCCCAGCTACTGGCAGGGAGAGAAGGCGTGAACCCGGGAGGCGGAGCTTGCTGTGAGCAGAGATTGCGCCACTGCACTCCAGCCTGGGCAGTAGAGCAAGACTCTTTCTCAAAAAAAAAAAAAAAAAAAAGAAAAGAAAAGATATATGGCACCAAATAAACACATGAAAATATGCTCAATGTCATTTGTCATAGGGAAATTCAAATTGAAATCACAATGAAATGCTACTGCACACCTATTAGGATGATTAAAATAAAAAAATCCTGACAATATCAAGTGTCAGTGAGTATGTAGAGGGAGAGGAACTCCCTCTACATTTGCATTGCTGGTGAGAGTACAAAATGGCATAGTCACTCTGAAAAATATACTTGTAATTTCTGAAAATGTTGAACGTTAAACATATATTTGCCATATGACCCAGCTATCCTACTTCAAGCTATTTATACTGGACAAATATAAACTTAATGTTCATACAAAAAGTGTACTCAAATTTTATAACAGCATTATTCATAATTATTGTTTTAGTCCATTTTGTGCTTCCATAACAGAATATCTGAGACTGAGTAATTTATAAATGACATCAATTTATTTTCTCAGTTCTGCAGTCTGGGAAGTCCAAGATCACGGCTCTGGCAGATTCAGTGCCCGGTGAAGCTTTGTTTTTGGCTTCCAAGATGGTGCCCTGTTGCTCTGTTATTGCGTGACAGAAGGTGGAAGGGCAAAAATGATCAATGCTGCCTGAAGTCTCCTTTAGAAGACCATGAATCCCTTTCATACGAGTAGGAGTCCTTATGTCCAAATTGCCTCTTAACAGTCTCCCTTCTTATACTATTACATTGGAACCACCCAAATTTTACAAAAGACACATTCAAACAATAGCAGTCATCACAAACTAGCAACAGCTCAAATACGCTTCAGTGGGTGAGTGAATAAACAAACTATGGTACTTCCATGGTACATCCATACAGTGGAATATTGTTGAGCAACAAAGAGGAGCAAATTGCTGGTAACACACATGATGAATCTCAGATGCATTATGCTAAGTAAAAGAACTGACTCTCAAAATGTAATTAATAGTATCATTTTATTTATATGACATCTTGAAAAAAGCAAAACTATAGAAAGAGAGAGCACATCAGTGATTGTCAAAGGTTTGAAGTTGTGGTGGAGGGGGCACATGAATACCAAGGGGAAACACAAAGGAATTTTTTGGAATGTTGAATTTCTTCTGTATCTCACTTTCATTGGTTATAAGAATCTATCCACGCGCCAAAGCTCATAGAATTGTACACCAGAAAGAGTTAATGGTACTGCATGTAAATTAAAAAATTAACAAATTAATTTTTAAAATTAAGTAGAAAAAGGGTGAATTCAGTTAAATGAAACAAAACAGATACTTTGGAGATCAAATAAAATCTATCTGCAGTCTGAATCCTACCCATGTACCTTCAGTTTGCAGCTCCTGACCTGAACAAATAGCCTGTTGAAAACAGTGTTCTTAAGACATCATTTGACTCAATTTCTTA
Source organism: Colobus angolensis palliatus (assembly GCF_000951035.1). NCBI lineage: Eukaryota > Metazoa > Chordata > Mammalia > Primates > Cercopithecidae > Colobus > Colobus angolensis. Next base: position 2,918,959 of record NW_012115722.1, on the reverse strand, counting down.
AAATGAGGCCCAGACAGGGAAGAAAATTTCGAAAGCCACACAGCTATTCTACTGAGTGAAGTCAGGTTGCTTCACTCCTGCTTCTCTACAATACATGCTTTGATGCAAGTTGAATATAGAGTTGCTTCCTACTACACCCAAGTGAGATCCTAAAATATAATATAATTCTCAAACACAGATTTTTAAACAAGAAAAGAAGCGGTAGAAACTACCCTCATGATTACAAAGGGCAAACTCCTTAAAGCTCAACATTTACAAGGAGGATGTTAAAAATTAGGACCTCAACAAACTATTCCAGTGAAAATGTGGGGATAACAGGCACAGAACGATTTAACTGTTGAAATAATTCTGTCAAAAAAATTAGCAGCATTATAGGGAAGGCTGTGGGCCCTGACAGGTCCCCAGCAGACACTCATCTGTGCAGGGCTGCTATTGATTTTGAAACAATCTCGCACATGATAAATGAGAATGTGCTTAGGAGACGATTCGGTCACGAGAGCCCCCAGATCAATCAGCTTGTCAGCAGGCAGACGAAATTCAATTTTTATTCTTGGTAAACTCTTATTTGGTGGCAGACCATCGTTTCTGTAGAAATTGCTTCACAAAGGCCGAGGGGCAGGCATGAGAACATGAAAAAAGATCATCTTTTCAAACCATGTTCAAAGTGAAGATGTGGGACTTATGACTGAGAGAGAGAAAATGTGATTTCGGGACAGTGATGACCAGAGCCCACCTTCTTTGCTCACTGGGACCAGTTAGGACCAGCTCTCCATGTCCCACACACAGAGTGCACTTTCCTCTCTGTGACCTGACCCAACCACCTTAGAAGGAAACTCATTTAAAACGGGACTCCAAGACTCCAAGCTTTGTAGAAGAAACTCAGTGACCCCGCAACAAAGTTGAAACGGACTTCTATTCAATTAGTTTAAACCATATGTTTAAACCATATGAAACTGCCCCTTTAGTAGGTTAAAAAAGGTTGAATATTAGCAGTTTAATATGGTCAAACCATATAATTCGTCTCTTTTCTTATCTTTCACTGCCATTGATATTAGAAATTTTCAGGCACCTTTTCTTTTTATAACCACTTCAAAGTCACCCAAGAAATTAACTTCAGGGCTATGACAAGGACCTAGGATTCTTGACTCTCACACTAAAGTTCTTTCCACCATTTGGTGCTGCCTCTTCTCCAAAGACAGAGCTATTCCTCCATTTCACTGTCAGCCCTTGAGTTAACCTTCACTTGCCAGGCACTGACAATGCAGTGTGAGCCGTGGCCCCATGTTGCTCTTATAGTCTGGTAGGCCACACAGATGTTAAGTGAATAAAAGCATTACTCAGATAATTATGAGTGTACACAGCGCTACAGGGTAGATGTTCAGGAAGAGCTCTGTGCAAAGAGCAGATTACAGGGGACCTAACAGGACAAGGGGGATAGGCAAAAGGGTCTTATTGGAAGTTGCTCCCAAATTTAGACCTGATGGATGAATGGGAGTCAGAGGCAAAGATGAAGTAAGGGAGGTAGGCCAGTAGCATCTAGACAGATCATTCCAGAGAAAATTGTGTGTACAAAAGGGGTGGGAGTTGACACAGATTGAGGGGGATATAAAAGAGGTCCAGATGCCTAGAAATAAGAAAACAAGGAGGGAGGCACTATAGGATAAGGTGGATGAGGAAGGCAGGCCAAGATCACATGTGGTCCTGTTCACCTGTTACACCTACAGGTTTCTTTTTTTTGAAAATGTAAAGGACTTTGGGCAAGGACTTTCCTGAGCTTTCTACCTCATTCAGATACACAAAACCAGAAAACAAGTGGGAAGGAGAGTGGAGGTCTTAGTTCATTTGTGCTGCTATAACAAAATACTGCAGACTGGGTAATATATAAAGTATAGCAATTTACTTTTCATTGTTCTGGAGGCTGGGAAGTCCAAGATCAAGGTGCCAGCAAGATTAGTGTCTGATGAGAAACCTTCTTCATTTCCAAGATGGCGCCTTGATGCTGCATCCTCCAGAGTGAATAAACGTCTTCACATGGCTAAAGAGCAGAAGACCAAAAACGGGCTAAGGTGGTTCCTTTCAGCCCTTTTATAGGCACTAACCTATTCATAAGGACCTTGTTCTCATGATTTAATCACTTCCCAGAGGGTCCCAGCTCTGAATAACACCACAATGGGGATTAAGTTTCAATACATACATTTCAGAGGCTATTGAGACCATAGCAGTGGATATTTACTATTGCCAGCCTCCTTAGGAGACAATGCAGTGCAGATAGTCCATCAAGAGTGTTTCTGATGTTTTCCTGCTTCAACAATTGATGTTTAACTACCCAGTGCCAGTTTCTTCCTAGACAGGAAGCCCCTAGACAACTCCCAGGCCCCTGCCTCCACTTCAGTCTTGCTGTGTCCAAATCTCCCCTTTAAAGGCTCATGATGACCCAGTGGTTCAAGAGGATAATGCCCAAACCTCCATCATGCTGCCATCAACCACTCCATTTAACCCAGGATTCCAGGCCCACTGTATCTAACTGTTCAGAATGTGTATAACTTTGAAGAGGTTTGTCAAATGTTTTCTTTGGCAATGTCATGTGAAGATAGAACATGCTGAGAATGTAACGCTTATGCAGAACCAACACAGGGCTCAATCTTCCTTCAGAATACCAAGAAACCTGATGTCAATGACTGAGTGAACAGGATTATATAGTATCCATTACACTTGGGGAAAATAAATGAAACTCTACATTATTGAATTTAGGGAAATTAGCCACTAGCAAAACAACATCACTTGTGGGACTTCCTTTAGCCCCATTAAATGAGAAGGCAGAGAAATTTCATAAACAAACAAACAAACAAACAAACAAAAGCTATGCGACCAGTGTGTACAAGATGAATGTCTCTACATTGAAGCAGAGTGGAAGTATCTTTTTGACAAGAACTAAAATTCAGTCTTGCTTTCCCAGAGCCATTTTATATTTTTCTTTCGCCAACAGTATGGTACCTATGTTTTTGGAGCTCCTTTTATTTGTTCTGTAAGCTACACCTAAATGTCTTCTTTTCATATTGTCCCATGATATACCATTCTTTCCAATATAGTCAGGTCTTAATCCTGTTATACAGAAAAGAATAAATTACAACTATACTGATTAGGTCTATTTAAAGGAAGAACAATGGAGAAACACCTTGGTAACTGGACAATTTGATAAATATACAAATCTAAACACATCTCTCATTTTTAATATCACCCATTTTGTGAGAAGCTGTTAAGACCAAAACATACAGATGATGGTTTTAACCATGCAAAGAAGCTTGTAATGTTACCCTTAGTCCTGGGATGCATACTTTAAAATGTCTCTACTCTGACCACAGTGCCACTACATATTTTCTTCAGGCCAAAATACCACTAGGATCAAGTAGTTGTCCTACCCAGAGCCCGGTCTTTCCTCTGGGCCACACTCTGCCATGTACTCAAGGCCCTGATAATAATCCCTGATTGGTCAGTCCTGGCTTACTTTTTGGGTTCTGCTATTTCTTCTGGGGTCTGCTTTTCTGAGAGTGAATGGTACCACCCAGTGTGTCCACCCCTAGATCTGAGAGGAAGTCAAGGAGTGACCTCTTGAAAAGGGAAAAATGGAGATTGAGAATGCCAGCCACATTGTTGGCACTCACAAGCCAGAGGTTCCCTGTAATGTGAGAGGAAGCCGGCCATGAAAGGGAAGGTAACTAGACTGAATGCAAGGCCAGAGACTCTCAGGAAAAAGCCACATTCCATGGTACAATTCTAAGGAATTGTGATGTATATTTGTCAAGGATAGAACATATTTAACAGGTTGCTACCTGATTTGTAATTTAAATATTTAAACATATGGTCTATAGGCCTCCTTTGCCTTGCAAATGTTACAGGTGAGCCTGTAGCATTCCTGTTAGTGACATCATCTTTAAACACGTACACATGATGGCAAGGCTAACTCTAAATGCCAATAATCCCCAAGCAAGAGTGATGCATAAGTGTTTTGTCAGGCTTCAGAACTTTGTATTCATAATTCCACATATCATTATGTTTGAATAAATTATCCAAGTATGCATGATATGGTACATATACAAAAGTATATACATACGTATATCTAGCCATGAATTGCTTTCTGGTATGTTTTCTGAGAAATGCATCATTAGGCGATTGATTTTTTCATTGTGTTGACATCACAGAGTGGATGTACTTACATAAACCTAGATGGTACAGCTTTCTACATACTTATGCTATATGGTGTAGCCTATTGCTCTTAGGCTACAAACCTGCACAGCATGTGACTGTACTGAATACTGTGGCAACTGTAACACAATGGTAAGCATTTGTGTATCTAAACATATCCAAGAGTAAAAATAGTAAAGTAAAAAAACTATGAAAGTTTAAAAAATGGCACACATGTGCCAGGCACTTACCACGAATGAAGCTTGCAGGACTGGAAGTTGCTCTGGGTGAGTCAGTGAGTGAGTGGTAAGTGAATGTGAAGGCCTAGGACACTACTATGCACTACTGTAGACTTTAAAACACTGTACACTTAGGCTACACAAAGTTTATAAAAAATATTTTTTCTTCAATAATAAGTTAACCTTAGCTTACTGAATGACCGCCGTCATATGTATAGCACATCCTTGACCAAAATGTCATTATGTGATACATGACTGTACATACACACACACACACACACACACATATATCTACATTCACATGGTTTATATATATATATATATATATATATATACTTTCATGATTAAATAATCTTGACAACCCATCCATGCATTCCAAATTATGCTTGCCTCAGAAAAGAAGCAGATTATCTGTGATTCTTGAAGTATGTGAGTTTGGAGTGTTAGAGATCAGAGAAGCAGATACTACACATCACCAAAGTTCTGCAGGTGGATATGATTAGAGATGGCTCCAATAATTATGTATATTTTGATTTCATAAAACACTGCATAGAATAAAATAGCATGTGTAGGATGCCAGCAACAATGTGTAGAGCCATTTCTGCAGAAAAACAAGAAACTTCTAACCCCAGAGGTGCCTGGGAAGAAAGATAACTTGCCTTTTAAGCTTCAGAACAAGCCTCCTAGAGAGCAGTTCTTTCACTAAAAATCTACCCTTCCCATTTCATGCTCTTCCTCAAATAACAGTGGAAAGAAAGGGAATGGATGGCACAAAGATTGAAAACCACAGGAAACTTGGACCAAACCAAGAACTTTGAGGAAATACTGTATTTTGTATCATTTTGTATTCCAGCTCAATAGGAAAGTGGATGAAGTATCTCATTTCAGGGCTGTGTTTTAACATGAAAAATGACCCGTATTCTTTATCCATTAAACTATTAGTATATCCTAGCATTGTGGATCTTAATAACATTTCCTTAAATAACTGCGAAAGCCTATTAGTTTTATTTCTTCCAGAAAAAAACTGAAAGGAAGAAAACATAACATATTGGACACACAGGGATCAAGCTAATTAAATTGTAAATGCCAATAATGATATCTGACATTTCTTTTCAACGAGAACCAATTATTGTAAGCATTCTCCCAATAGTTATTAAATCTATCCCTACAAACCTCATTTTTTCACATTTGGAATATCTAGCACAGATCATTTGTCCTAGCCACTTCCATTAGTCTATGTATAAATATATATGTAGGGGGTGGTATGGCTTATGTTTGGCCTAATTGGAGTATCACATTCCATGTTGAAAGCAATATTAAGTTACATTTAGGAAACAGGAATATTATATGTTAAAAACCAGAAAAAAGCTACACATCTGGTATATTTTAGCTGTGGGATATGTAATATCTCTGTCCCTCCCAAATTCTGTCTACTGGAAACCAAAATCAACAACTTGAGGACGTGTTTTCTTTCAGTTGAAACTTGAGGCCCAAACAGAGAGGTTGGTGGACGGATTAAAAATGGATGTGAAAAATCAATAGAAACGGAACAGGGAGATTAGAGCCTGCAAAAGAAATGACTATTTCTAAAGAGATCACATCTTGGGATATATGGGGCTTGAAGGCAGTTTATACTGAAAACAGCCCAAAAGAACAGCCCATGGAGTGACTTCAGGATGCTGGAAAGTGAATCAACCTTAAGCCATGGCCAGAATGTAGGATCCGATAGCTCTGTATCAGAAGTAGAGGATGGCTTCCTTGTGGGCCTCGATGCTTCTTCCAGACTCTCCCAATCTTATTTGGTAGCACATACAGTCACCAATTAGAGGAAGATTTTCCCTGGCGGGAGGAAATATGTAACTATCTACTGGATTGTGTGCAAAGCCCAAAATAATTTAGGCGAGGGCCTTTCTACTGATCTGGAATATTTCAGCATGGTACTCAAGGAAGGGAAAGACAAAAGAAAGCAACATTTAATAATTCTAAAAGTATCTCCTCTAATCTTGACATATTTATTAATCAAGAGGGGCTTGTGGAAAGCAACCATTATTATTTATATCTTGCAAAAGAGGAAATTGAGGCTTGGAGATGACTCTGAAATCTCTCCAGGAAAATATAGTTAGCCAGTGGTAGATAACATTTCCATCATTTCCATTCAGATCCCTGCTCACCCTGAGACTCATTTCCTGCCAGTCTTCCCCTTGATGACAGTGCTGTAGTCATACACTCCTTCCTGTGCCTCCGAGCTGCCAAGGTCCTTCCTGCTGCAGAGTCTTTTTACCCAGTGTTCCCTCTGTCTGGAGGGATGGCCTCTTTAGATGTTTCCAGTTTCTTTCACATTAGAGTCCTTCCCTGTTTATCATTGCTAAAGTGATCTCCGCTCCCGTCTTCCCCCAGCCCAGCTGCTCTACACCACATTACCTAGTCTACTTCCGTTCTCAGCAATTCTCTGACATTTTCTTCTTTGTGTCTATACTTATCAGTCAATTGTCGATCAGCTGACCTCCCACTGAGGGCATAGTCTTTGTCTTCCTCTATTTTGTGAGTATTTCCAGAGCCTGGCACAGTCCCTGGTACACTGTGGGTATTCACATTTATTGAATAAATGTATGAATAAATGAATGCATGAGAGAGGTTTCTAGCCCAGGTGTATCTAAATCTAAAACCTGAGTTCAATTTCCTCCACCAAGCTGGCTCCTTTGATAAAAGCACAGCAGCTTTGAGGTTAGTGACATAGGTAGAGCAGTTGCTGAGGCACTGCTCGTGAAGGTGGATGGGAGGTTGTTAGCACTTTTTCCTTTCTGTGAGTGGCAAGTGACCAAACAGTTCACTCTGAAACGCAAGGGGGAATTGAGATTAATGAAAACATGCTACTTAATGTCAAAAATCCTCCAAGATAGAAGAAGAGGGAAAATGTCAAAAAATGAATAAAAATACAACAGAGCCCATCCTTCCCTTTTCTCAATTTAGATCAGCCAAATAATAGCTGATATTGCTTGTTTCAGTTTATTTAGCCACTGTTACATGCTACACATAATGTGCTATTTGCATGGGTTAGCTCATGCTCATGACCATTCACAACTGCACATTGTGACTGCTACTAATATCATCTCATGCCATCTTAAAAAAAAACAAATGGAGCTCAAAGACGTTAATCAATTTGCCTAAAATCATATCATTTCTGAATAGCTTTCCTGAGACTTTCATACAGGTTTGCTGACTCCAGTGCCTATGATAGTCTGAAGTACTGGAAATAATTTAAATCCATTCTGGTAAGGAAAAGAGAATGAAGGAAGAGCAGGAGAAGATATTCCAAATTAGAGACCATTGTGGACAACTTCCCCAGTCTGCCAAGATCCTAATGGTGTAAATACTACTGCATCTAGAATACACTTCTCAGCAGTGCCCAGAACGCATAGTGCAGAAGTTGTTTACACAAAAAAGAGAAGAGAGGCAAGTATTAAATATATTCACTGATCTCATTCTTAACTTTTCCCTTCCCTCTCCCAGGGTATCTCAATGAAGCTTTCTGTAAATCTTTGGCCATCAACCAATAACTTTGGTTTTGGCCGTTAAAAATAATTCTTCAATGACTCCTGAAAAATGAAGCACTAGCCCTCAAACTTCATGGATTTCCAGCTCTTGAGTGTATTTGAACAGAGACACAGTGACATCTATGTTTATTGTCTTCCCATGGCTTGGTTGGCCAAATGTGCCTGTAGGAATGGTCTTCCCAGAAGCCCAAGGTGCCTGGCACCATGGCCAATCCTTGTGTAATCCCTATGCCTCCTAGCAGTCGTCCCGAAAATGCATATTTATCTCATTCATCCTCCACTTCATAACCCTGTGGCCCTACCAGGTGCAGGAACATAACTCATAAGAAATATTAACATTGGCTGTTTATCATGGAGCTTGCAAAACAGAAAAGCAATAAAAGTGCAGGCATGCTCACTCAATTACCATTGAAATAGATATCACAAAAATTATTCAGTGTCAGAAATCTAATTTTGTATGATATTTCTATATATTTCCACTGCTAATTTTTCTTCCCTCCAGTATTAGTGAATTAATATGCTTCAAATGCCCCTCAAGCTACCCTAGAAAAAAAAATACTACTTATTTAGTTGAGCTACCCAAATCCATTAGACAAATTTCCTTTACAGCAAAGCATTGATGAATGAAATGTCTCATGCTAATGTAAGAATAATCAATTTAGAATGCTTATGACAATTAACAAAGCTGAAGATACGCCTTGAAGGCTCCATGCTTTGTCAGCCCTGATTTGGATTAAACTTGTGCTAATGGGATCATTTTTCTTCCAAAAGGTATTCTTTTTAGGCAGACCTATCAATTAATATGAATTATGCATGTATAAAAGTACTAATGTCATTAATTAGACAAATTAATTTTTATGATGCAGTGGATAGACTAACACTAGATTATATGTGATAACTTTCCCCACGGCGCCCGCCGATTTGAAATAAATGAATAGTTTATATTTGTGTGCTTTCCATAGACTCAATTGGGATTAATCAGGCTGATCTCTGGGCAGGAGATGGTTGAGATACTGCATATTCTTGATGGTCTTCTCAGCCAGAGGGGTCGTTTCAGAGACAACAGAGCCCAAATTGCAACAGAGAGAAACTTTAGAATAATGCTATGCAAGGTTATGGGGGAAGTTAGTAAATTGTAAGCGTTTGTGCTGGCAAGCTTTAATTGATTCTTTTCCCCAAATTTACACGCTGTCATCCAGGTAGACTAAAAAATACAAATAAAGATCAGAAAATAAAGAGTAGGGGGAAAAAGCATTTTGCAACTGTTGCATTGACAGACATAACTCATTAATGTTGGTCAAATTTGATTGCACAATAGTTATCTTCTAACTCTGGGTCTATTTGTAATTTTTTAATTGAGTATGAGCTAGATTAATTTTCAAATTCATGGAAACATTGATTTTTTCAAGCCTAATAAGTTACCTAAAGTGTTAGAGGATGAGGACTATCTGTTAAACTAACTGGTTAAACTAACTGTTATGTTTTCAATGTTTGTGTCTCTCCAAACTTCATGTTGAAACTTAATCCCAAATGTAATAGGATTAAGAGGTAGGGATGTTTGCAGGTGATTAGATCATAAGGAATCCTCCCTTGTAAATGGGATTCATGGCCTCATAAACAAGGCTTCACATAGCATTCATAATTTTTGCCCTTCCATCTTCTTCCATGTGAGAACACAGAAACAAGGCATCATCTTGGAAGCAGGAGCAAGCCTTCACCAGACACCAGATATGCTGCACCTCGATCTTGGACTTCCCAGCCTCTGGAACTATGAGAAATGAACTTGTGTTGTTTAAAAATTACTCAGTCGATGATATTTTGTTATAGCAGTCTGAATAAACTAAGAGATTAGTCATCACCTTTCTCATCCATTTTGCAATAAGGCTTATGATTCCAACAAAATGACAGCCATGAGGAAAGTAAGCCCAAAATGCTTTAACCCCTTTTATTGCTTTTTACTCTTTAAATCTTGTTTTGCAGAAACTTGATACATGAACCTTAAGTTTTCCAACAGGGATAATTGATGACTTTAACAACATATCCTAAAGTCAAACGAATGTATCCCATCACAGCAAGGCTGGTAGGAGTTACAGCAGGCTGGCATAACCTAGGTAATGTTCAAAAGTCAGGCACGAGAGGTCAAAAGTGATCTCTTGCCCAAGGTTCACACAGCTTCTGCCTGGATCATGGTAAATGCTCAATCAACGTGGGTTAGAAAAAAAAAATAAGTAAAGGTATTCATTTAGCTAAGAATTTGACATGGGCTCATAAAACATGGTACATCACAGAGACACTGAAGACATTTACTGTGTATTCTCAGTGTCCTTTGTTGCATTCCATGATGGTATGGCATGGTCATAAAAAGCAAGCTCTTTGAGGACAGAGAGTCCTTGATTCAAAGCATAGAGTTTTCCACATTCTGGCTAAGTAACACCGGGGGCTCCATGTTGCCTTCCTCATTGAGCAGCCATAAGGCTTCAGTGAGATGGTGGTAAGTATCTGCATCTTTACTGCTTACAGCAGGGCATAAAAGATATTAGGGACTTCTTAGAAGAAATGTTGCCTTTGTCCATAATTAAATACCTCCCTGGGCAAATATACTGATGAGTAGTAAAATGGACTTAAGCCTCACAGGGAGATAGGACATGGCATCCCATTCTCCACTCAGTTCTGACTATAAGGTCATCTTTTTACAGTAAGAGGTAGGTGGCGGAGGAGATAATGGAATGAGTCAGATAATGGATTTAAACCTCACTCCTACCATGTACCAGCAGTGTAACCTTGGGCAACCTCTCGAAGCTTTCTTTTTTGTCTTTAAGATAAGCATAATGATAGGGTCAATCTCAAATAATATGATTAAATGAATTAAAACTCTCAAGAACTAGCACATAGTTTGCAAGTCATCAATAAATACAAGTAAAATTTATTTAACATCTATTGTTTTCTAAATACTTTAAAGACGTGATCTAATTTAAGCTACACTACATTCTTGAGAGGTTACTGTGAATAACCCCACTTTACAGATGAGAAGATTGAGGCTTAGAGTGATCATCTTGCTCGAGGTCACCCAACTAATAAGTGAAAGAGGAAGGATTTGAACTTGGGTTGCCTGAGAATTTATTTAATGGGACTGGGGAGTGCTGTGAGAATAAAGTCTAGAAGTTAGAAACAGGAACCTCTTCATTTTGAGAAGCCTATGACTCATGGAAAAGAGAGAGGGTGCTGGCCATGAAGATAGAATACGGGATGGGTTGGGTGACAGTGACAGCTACTCTGGCCATCAGTTAGGCACACCTACTTGGAGTAGCTATTATTAATGGGGCAGATATTAGCATCTTCATTTTATTGGTTTGGTTAACTGGTTTATCTTAGATCACAAAGTTGCCACGCAAATACTAGTCTGTCTTATTTCTCAGCTTATATTATAAACTTCTACACTATAAGGTTTAAAGATGTCTGAATACACAATGATGTACCAATTGGGAATGCCTCATCTTCCAGTCACCTGTCTCTTCCCCTTACTCTTGTCTTGTTGTTATCTGTGATAACTAAGACTCTACAATCACCCCTCACTAGTTTCTGGAGGAAAAGAAAACAGCTTATAGAAGCCAATCATATAGCTGTGAAAGGAAGCAATCTAGTCTAGACCAGCAAAGTTGTGGCGGGTTATGACCAAGGAGAGTTTCATTTTATAATATCTGTCAAAAAGATTTGCTTTCTGGGGTGTCATGCAATGATCTAAATCAGATTTACAAACCTCTGTATAATCTATGATGTCAAACACATCTTTTAGCAGGTTGAGTTTCCTGAGCAGGTAACTGTATTTATCTGTCTAGTCATGGTCTTCATTCAGAGATGGATGGTCATGTTACTCAAGACAGGACAATGATACTACATTCCTGGGCTTTTGTTGAAATGGAACGTATCTGCTATAAAGATGATGTAAGCTTGGAGCTTTGAGAGGACCAGCATTTTGAGGGAGTCAGCCTGAGAATGAAGCCAGCACATGGGAAAGCAGAAACCAGAGATGGGGCAAGAGACATTGAATCCTGATGGCATCATGTGAACATTGGAATATATTCTTCTCTGAAGCCAGATAACCTAAACTTTTCAGTTATGTGAACAAAAGTCTCCATGTTTGCTTACATTTGTTTGTCAAGTTTTTGTTACTTGCATTTGAGAGATCAGAAGAATACAGAACAGAAAATAACAAAATCCAACAATATCTATGGTTTCTAATAGCAGAGTCTGATAGTCACTCAAATTCACTAAACATTCCTAGAGACTTGTTATTTGAATGAAGCTACCTAAAATTATGGTGGGA
>NW_012115722.1:2858455-2906590 GCF_000951035.1 Colobus angolensis palliatus | reverse complement strand
TTTTTTTTTTTTTTTTTTGACAGGTACACTTCAGCACATGAAATTCTCGGCTACCAGATTACTTTAGACACAATTTTATAAATGTGTCTATTTTATAAATATTTCTTGAAGTCCTTTTTGGTTGTTGTTACCAAGGAGATAGCATAACTTGTTAATTCAGTGTGAGTGAGGGCTTCCTGGGAGAGTGAAATGACCACTGATCTATGTGGTTCAGCCACAGTGGACTTAATATTCAAAGGAAGTGGTCATTTAGAAACCAGCATTCACTTGTTCATCTACATTTCTTTCTTCCTTGGTATCCACATTTTAGTTATCAGCCAAATCTTCAATAGTTTCCATTTTTATTCTGAATATAAAGAGTTTCCCATGATGCTTAAAATTGAGCAAATGTGTTCTATTGATTACTTGAGCGAATCATCGATAAGATCAACAATTTTTCCTTAGTCATTCTCTATATCTTGTGTAAACAAGTGAGTATTGAGTGGTGTGTTTGCTCCTCTCCTCACCATCCTGAGGGCATTGACAATGGCGTGAAGACACTGGACCAGTTCTAAAGCCATGGAAGATTTGGGTCAGCAAAGCCCTGTAGATGTAATATTTTCCCAAAACATTTTCCATTCTCTGATCACTTTTGTTTCCCTGAAAACTTCAAAATAAGGTTGTGGTTAAGATTATAGTCTTTGGAATCCGATGACCTGATGTACATCATTGCTTTATCACTTCTTAGCTGCAGGCAAGTTACTTAATCCCCAATTTATCTGTACAAAGGGAATAGTGCTGAGTCAGCAAGTTCATTTGACAAAATTATTGAATATCAACTATCTACTGACAAAACAAACCAAACCAGGCACCTTTCTAGGTGCTTTGAGACACAAAGAGCAAAATAGATGAAATTCTCCTCTCTCATGAAGCATATGTGTGTGTGTGTGTATATATATATATATATATTTTAGAGACAGATTCTTGCTGTCACCCAGTCTAGAGTGCAGTGTCACAATCATAACTCACTGCAACCTCGACCTCCTGGGCCTAAGCTTTCCTCCTGCCTCAGCCTCTCGAGTATCTGGAACTATAGGCGTGTACCACTATGACTGACTAACACTTTATTTGATTTCATTTTTTTAAAAAGATGGGGTATTGCTTTGTTGCCCAGTCTGGTCTCAAATTCCTGGGCTCAAGTGATCCTCCTACCTTAGCCTCCCAAATTGCAGGGATTACAGGCATGAGCCACCATGCTTGGCTATAAAGCCAATATTCAAGTCTGTCTTGGCATGATGTTGGGGGAGATTCAATGAGATAACGCCAGTAAAATGCTTAGTACTGCCCCTGGCAAATAGTAAATGCTCAAGAATAATGCTAGCTTATATCATCAAAAAAATGCAACTAGTATTAGCATTTGCTAACAGTATCATCGTTAGCATCACTAATATTATAGGGACCTAATTGTCCCACCTGGTTCTGCCTACTCCCAAATCCAAGACTACATCTTTCAAGAAGAGGTCCCAAACCTAAATATTAGACCTTTTTACCAGAGTCTCTTTGTGCTCCTTGAAGACTTGATGATGGGCCGCTCCCTTTATTGACTCACCAAAGTGAAAGCCTGTTTCCCCAAAAATATCCCCCCTGGTCATTTACACTCTGAAAAAGGAACAGTTTACTACAAGATGAATACTATAACAGACTTGTATTCTCTTGCGTTACAAGGGAAGAGTTACATTAACTCAACAGTGCTTGGCCTCCTTGTTGGCTATAGGGAATCACAGGGCTTTGAGGACACCACGTGAGGCTCAGCTTTCACTGTCTTTTTTGTTCTGAGATGCCACTTGCCAGCTAGACATTCTCTGTGCAAAATCCAAGGCTCTCTATGCTCTACAAGTTGGTAACATGGCAAGTCAACTAAGGTTCTTTGGTTGCAAGCATCAGAAACCAACTCCAACAAATATAAAGCAAAAAGGCAAATAATTGGTAGAATATGGGGTAGTTGCCACAAGCCATGGAAAAGTTAACACACTACGGTAAATACTACAGTTATCCCAGCAGGGATCAGTGCAGCATGATCTAATGAATTGTCTCTTCTAGGCATTCCCTCAAATGGAAGTTTTTCTTTTGTTAGTGGTTAGTTCCTTCAATGTTAATTATGGTGAATTCACCCCTTACAGCAACCCCAAATGCAGTATATAATCAATTTCCTTTAACAACATCTTCTAATGATCATGGTTGGGTGTCTCGATGACTAGACAAAAAATATGAATAGTTTCATCTGTGACTTAGCATGTGCTCATCTCAAGAGAAAATATTGGTAGAGTTCTTAAAAACTGTAGCCTGCATCAGTCTGGTCAAAACATTAAGACACGAACCAGCAGATGTTTTTGGAATTAAGACTCACGTGGTCCTCATGGTGGAAGGCAAAACCCAGTCCTTGTGCTACTTCTGTCTGCTCTTCAGAGAGCAATATGTTCTCAGGGCTCCACATAGGGAGCTATTTTTCCTACAAGCACTGTGGAAACTCAAAATTCCTGGGACTTAAATTGCTAACCTTTACCCAGACCCAAAGTTTTTTTTTCTTTTTAATAAACTGTATAATTGAGGAATAACAGAGAGAAAAGTACATAAATCATACATGTGTATCTCAATAAATTTTCACAGTGAACACACACCTGTGTGTCCACTACCCAGATCAATACATAAAATATAATCAGCACTGCTAGTTTGGTTTATATCTCCTTCAATTGAAACCCATCTCTTCCCCAAGATAATCTGTTTCTTGACTCCTTATAACATAGATTAACTTTATCTGTCTTCAATTTGTTTAAAGGATGTTGAAATCAAATAAAATATAGTGATGAATCTTAAGTGTCAAACATTTTACTCTGGAAGCAAGAATTGCAATTTGGGGTATACACACAGGCTGGGCGGACTTCAATAGTTCCGAAAAACAAAGAGAAGGTTGGAGGTTTTATAAAAAGAAGAAATGTTATGTATTATTTTTCCAGGAAGTTCATCTGCAATACTAAGGTTTTGGGGAGCTGCTAAGTTCTAACTGGTAACTGAGGGCAGTAAGTAAAACCAGTCTTTACCCACAACAGCCTGTTTCAGTAGCTTTTAGATAAAACTAGTTTCAGGTTACAACAGGCAGTTTCAGCAGCCAGGCCTATAGCTGGCCTTCATCTCAATGTAATGAGTACCCATTGCTCTACATATTCATCAACATTTAGTATTTTTAGACTTTTAAATTTTAGTCATGCTGGTGTATGTAGATACATCTCATTATAGTTTTAATTTACATTTCTCTAATGACTAATGAGTTTGGTTTTTAAAATATGTTTCTTGGCTGTTTGGATTTCCTCTTTTGTTAAGTGCCTGTTCAAACTTTCTTATATCTTATGCCATTGGGTTGTCTGTCTTGCTATTGATTTATAGAATTTATTAGATATGTGGATTGCAATATCTCCTCCAACTCTTTATTTGCCTTTCTACTCTCTTAATTTTAAAAGTGCAATTTATCAATCACTTTCCTTTAAGTTTGGTGCTTTTAAATTTACTTTTAAGCGATCATTGCATACTCCTCGTTCATACAAATATTCTGTCATCTTCCAGAAAGTTATTGTTTTACAGTTTATATTTAGATCTACAATCTACCTGCAACTCATCCTTTCTTCTGGTGTGAAATGAAATCAAGATTCACTTCTTTTTCTATACAGATATCCAACTGGTCTAGCACTATTTATTGAAAAGCCCCCTTTCCCCACTGCACTGCAGTCTCACATTTGTACATCAATATGGGTCTGGGGTTTTGTGTGCTTTCTATCCTGTGTAATTTTTTGTGTATCTATTAATGAACAGATACCATGTTATCTTAATCACTATAGCTCTATATAAGTCTTGATGTTTGGAAAACGTAAATCATCCAGTTTTTGTTTTTTTTTTCATCAAGCCAATTTCACTATTCTTGGCCCTTTGCCTTACATATAAATTTTGAATCAGCTTGTCAGTTTTCCCAAAATGGAACTCTTAGGATTTTTAAAATTTAGATTGCATTGAATCTATGAAACAATATGGGAGAGTTTCCATCTTCATATAATGAATTTTTAAATCCATAAATGTGATACAGCTTTTCTCTTACTTAAGTTTTTAGAAATTATCACAATAATGTTTCATAGTGCTTCTGTAATAGCTTATAAATCCTTGTTTAGACTTATTTTTAAATATACAACATTTTAAAAGGGTTTTGAATGGTAACTTTAAAAAAATTTGCCTCTTAGTTGATAGCTAAATTTATTTCATTTTTATAGTTGATCTTGAATGTCTGTCTGATACTTTATGTATATAATTTTATATTGTTAAACCCAGATTGAATTCTCAAATAAAGTTATTTTGTTATGATGTAATATACTGTTTCATATCATTGACATGAATTTGCTAATTTTTAAGTAAGTTTTATTTATATTTATGAGATAGATTAATCTCTATTTCTCCCTTTTCTAATATCCTCTTACATTTTAATATCATAAGTTAAGAATGTTTCTTCTTTTTCTCTTCTCTGGAAGAATCTGTGTAAGATGGTGTTGTTTCTGTCTTAACTGATACAATTCAGTTCTTAAGCAATATGGACCTAGCACTTGTTTATTTGTGTGTACTTGGGGGATGCAGGGCTTCCTTATAGGTTATTAATTATGCATGTGATTTTTAGTAGATACATGACTATTCTTATATTTCACTTAGTTGTATTCAATTGTTTTTCTATTTGCTGATTATGTCTAAATTTTTTAATGTATTAGATTAAATTTATTATATTTAAAATTGTCAGGGTGACTCATTATCTGTTCATTCCTGAGATCAATAATTTTTAATATGTGTGCATAGGTATACGTGTGTTGTGAGTCCCAAAGACAATGCTCAGACTTCATGATTCAATAGAAGGACTCACAGGATTCAGCAAAGCTGTACTCATGGTTATGGTTTATTGTAGTGAAAGTGCACACATTAAAATCATCAAAAGGATTTTCTGAAGTCCAAAAGAAATGAGGTACAATCTTCTAGGTGTTGTCTCCCTGAGAAGTTACACAGATGTATTTAATTCTCCCAGCAATGATGTGTGATAATACATGCAAAGTTCTATCAACTAGGGAAACTCACCTGAGCCTTGAGACCCAGAGTTTTTACTGGTGGTCAGTCATGTAACCATGCAACAGTTGCGTGACTGACTTCAGCTACCTGATCATATTCTAGTTTCCCAGTTCAAAACCAGGCATTCACTATAAATTATGTTTCTAGCATAAACTATGTGATTAAACTGGTATAATGTGGCCCAAGGCCTCAGACATATAAAAATACTCTTGTCAGGCAGAATATTCCATGGGCTCAGTGCTCACCTCCCAGGAGCCAGGCAATGGCCAGTCTTGAACACAGATTTTTCTTAGGAATGTGCTGGATTTGCTGATTTTCTTAGGAGTGTGACAAGTTCTGCTGATTTTTTTTTGCATACTTTCTTTTCTTGATCATCTTCATTCTTGCCAGGTTTTATCCATTGTATTAATCTTTTTAAGAAACTCCTTTTTAGCTTTGTTGATCTTTATTTTATTCTTAATTTTATTAATTTCTGCTATAGTCTTTATTATTTATATTCTTCTTATTTGGGTTTAATTTCCTCCTTTTTTAAGCACTTGAGATAAACATATTAATTTTCAATCTGTCTACATTTTAATAAATGCCTTTAGGGATACCAATCTCTCACTAAGCATGGCTTTAGCTGCATCTCAAAATATTTACCATGTTGTGCTTTTATGAAGCTCAAAATATTTTCTAATTCCCATTCAGGTGTTTTTCTTTAATGCATGTGTTATATATAACTGTGCTGCTTAATATCCAAATATTTGAGGATTTTTTGTATTTTTAAAAATTAATATCAAAGCTAATTGTGCTATGATTGGAGGTACTGTAGGTAATATCAGTCCTTTGAAATTAATTGACATTTCTTTTATGACCCAAAAATATGTTGGTACATATTCCATGTCTGCTTAAACAAGAAAGTGCATTCTTCAATTGTTGGGTATAGTGTTGGGTAATGTCTATTAACTGAAATAAGTTAATAATATAGTGCCAGTCTCCTGTGTTCTACATACAAGTTTGAGTAAGTAAACATTTAAATTTATTTTATATTCCTGATAATTGTTTCATTTAACATAAAATTCTCATCTTTATGACTTATTTTTGCTTAAAATATACTTTTTCTGATGTTAGCCTAGCTGCATCAACTTAATTTGGTTAATTTTAGAATGGTATGTTTTTAGTGGTAGATACTTTTACCCTATTTGTAAACATATAGTTAAGTTTTGTTTCTTGTAAGCAGAATATCATTATGTTTTGAATTTTTATTCAATCTCGCAATCTTTTTCATGTAATGGGAACATTTAATCTGAATAAATTTAATTACTAACATATGTGTTTATATCTACCATTTTAGTGTGTGTTTTTTATTAGTCTCATAGATTTTATGTTCCTTCTTCTCTTCTTTTGTTACCTCTTTTGTGATAAATACAGTATTTTGAAATATTTCATTTTTCACTCCATTAATTGTTGGTTGTATATAATTCTTTTCATGGCTAAACTGGATATTCCAATACAAATTCTTGTTATAGTACAATAAAAATTAGTATTTTTACCAACTAATTTCTGCTATATACAAAGGACCTAGAAAAATTTAATTGTATTCAATCTCATCAATTCTATATAATAACAATACACTGTTAATTTGTATTTTAAACCCCATAAAACATTGTTTTGCATAGATAATATTTAGATTTACCCACATATCTGTATCTTTTTTGTTTCTTAGGCTTTCTTTCATTTTTATGTTCCTATCTGACTGAATAATCTAGCAGCTCCCCCAATTCTGATTGCCACCTTATTTCTTTTAGGACAGATCCTCTGCTGACAAATTATTTCATATTTTGTTTGTGTTGCAATACTTTTTTTACCTTCATTTTTGGAGGGTATTTTCACTTGATACAGAATTATAAGTTGAGACGGTTTTTGTTTTCAACACTTTAAAACATGTCTTTTTGGTGTTTATCCATTGTTTTTGTTGAAAATGTTCTTCAGTCCTGTTGTTTATCTCCAGGTAAAGTGTCTTTCTTCATCCCTACTTCCTCTCTATGACTATCTGCTTTTTCATTTCTCTTTGTTTTGTTTTTAGAAGTTTTTTATTGTGTGCCTAGGTATGTGGTTTTAAAAAAAATTTTTATTTTTTACTTACCTTGTTTGGGCTTACAGAGCTTATGCAATTTTTAGCATAATGACTTCTAAAATTCTTGATTACTATCTTTTTAAATCTTTTTGTTGCTTAATTCTGTCTCTCCTATTCATTAACACTTCAATTACATTATGTTAGACATTGTATGTGTTCCCCATTTTTCTTGCTCTCTGTGCTTCAGTCAATATTTTCTGTTGGTTTGTTTTCTATTTGACTAATTCTTTTCCTAACATGTTTTATTTTCCATTTAACCTGTCTGTTGAGATCTTAATTTCAATTATTTTTCAATAATACAATTTCTATGTGATTATTTTTATACATTTCAATTCTCTAATGATATTCTTCATCTTGTTATCTAATTTACTGAACCTATTAATCACAATAATCTTAAAGTCTGCATCTGCATATACCTATGTCTGGATTGCCTATGCTTCTGTTTTATTTCAATTTTTTTTCCTCTTGACTTTTCTTTATATAGTTCTGTGTCTTTGTAGTCTGGCAATATTTTATTGAGTTGCAGTTATTGTGTAAGGAATCTGTGGAGGCTCTAGGTGATGCTGTCTATATCTAAAGATGTTCTATTTTGTCTGTCAAGCAGTTAGAGGAGGGATAAATCATCGTAGTTCAGTCTAGAATGAAGCACATGTGATACTGAGTCTACTTCTGAATTTCCCTTACTCCCAAGACATGACTATTCACTGGTGCCCCCTGGAAAGCCAGAAATAGTTGCCACAAACCCTTCTTTCCTTGGCAGACCCCAGGCTACAGTGTTTTTTTTTTTTGTTTTTTTTGTTTTTTCTTCCCAGCACCATGAGACTGTCAAAAGCTCTCAGCAGTGTCTCAGCCTCTGGATTGCTACTTACGAATTGCCAAATGCCTTACCTGAAAAAGTTATGTGTAATGCTGAACTGATCTCTCTAAGCCTCTCATGTCTGTAGGATTTTTCCCTGTCAAAGCTTGGCTACCATGCAAGTTCTAAATTCCAATTCTTATCTCCCCAAGCCAAAACTCCTCAGTTTCTTCTTGTAGCTGATATATTTTACTTAGTTTTATATTCTCCCACTCTTTGCTGCTTATGAGCCAGCCTCAAGTAGAAAAGTGCTACAGACTTTCAGGTTTAACACAATGCATTTCTTCTTTCTACAAGAACACGGTTCTTTAAATTTTGATTGCCACAGCTCTCCAGTGTCTTCAGATGGATTTCTAAAATGTTTATCCAGCTTTTCTAATTTTTCCAGTGGGAGGATTGATGTGATATAAGCTGTTCTGAAAGGAAGATGGTTATAATAATAATCATATACCATAAAAACTTGCAATCTTATTGCAGGTATTACAAACTCAAATTTCTATAGAGATTAGGCAAGTAAAATAAATGAGAGAAATATGCCTGGTAAGGACTGTCAAAGTGCAAATCACATGATCTGTCTAAAAAGGGAAGTGCTATGTGTTATCCACCTTGGGCTTACCAGTGAAAACCAGCAACACAGGTGTATGTATAATCTTTAGACTATATGCAGTCATAGGGTGACAGCTACCATTCTCTTTCTTTTTATTTTCTAAAATCTATTGCTTCCTAGACCATATTTTTCTATATTCAAATACTATATTTATAATTAAATATTTAGTAAGCATCAAAGAGAGGAATTTCAATGGGAATTTGAAGAAAAGAAAGATCACTTTCAGCTGGGTGATCTGGAGAGAAAGAGGAACTGGTTACACTTTCATAGAGCATTCCTAAGGAATGAACTGGGCAGAGATAGAGGGCCAGGAAATAGCAGGTTGCTTTAGGGAATTAGGGGTGAAAGAACGTAAAACAGTGTTTCTCCACTTCAGGAGGGACGAGTCTGGGTTTAGTCTTGTGCTCCAGAGTAAGTGACCTGAAGCCTGATCCTTAAAAAGGAACCACCAGTGTCTTTAACAGAGAAAGTGAGAGACCCACCAATGCCTTCTGCTATCGGGTCAGTTTTTCAGCCTCATAAACAAGCTCCTGTGTATGTAATTATAACTAATATATGGGAGGAACGGACAGGGATGAACAGATGTTGGAACCAAATGAGGATATAGAGAACACAACAGTGTGGTATAAAAACCTGAGTTTATATGGTGCAGCTGGCTGCATTGCATGTTTTATTATTATTATTTATTTACAAGGTGTGGCATCTGGCCTTCTATTGTCAAACCTCAATTTTTCTTGCAGTTATTTCTATCCTAATACAAAGGCACTCAGGCAACACAGGTGAGGAACTTAGTTAAAAATCTCCTCTGAAAAAGAGATTCAAGGAATTAGAAAGAAAGGTGACCTGGAGGCTCCGTTGGAGCTAAATGGGCTCAGTTTTATTTGCCTGTATTTTAATCTGGACTCTGTGAGTCTCTCAAAGCTGAGGTCTATTTTGCCTGTGTTGACGTGATGTTAGTCAAGCAGGTTAATGTATTTTCCCCTACTGAGATGCCCACTGAAGTGGAGCTATATAGAGCTAGGCAGGAAGTTAGAAGATGGAAGAAAATACATGCTATTGACAAGAGTGAAATCTGACCTAAATATACCCTCAACTCATTCTAAATGAGTCCCTTGGAATTGTCCTTGCTCAATCACTAGTTTTCAAACAACCTTTGTGAATCCCACAGTTGGAAAACCCACATCTTCTACAGCAACATGGCAGCTTTGTAGAGATGGTCACTGAGGGTCATGGACTTCTTGTGGTCCAGTGTTAATTTTGTTTTTATGTTTCCTGGGTTTTGAAGCATTTTCAGTGGAGAAATCTGTGCAACCTCTTTTATCCTCAGCCTTATATTATGTGTGTCAACCAGCTTGAGTGACAGTTGAGTATTTGGGTTAAAGCAAATGTCTTTACATCTAGGTGGTGTAGATTCATATTTTCTACCTACAAAGCTGTGTTGATTGGAAGAGTTGCTTAATTATCTAGTCCTTAGCTTCTTCATCAACACCATGGAATAATCCAATCTACCGCACAGTCCTGTAGGTAGTATTAATCAAAACAATATATGGAAAGTACATGACATAGTGCCTAGGACATAATGTCTACAAAATAGTACCTAATATATTTAATACCACCTTCCTTCTGTGCCTCAGTTATGATAGAGTTGTAAGTATAAATTGGCTCATATCATTTATTGCCATGTGTTTTTTTTTTGTTTTTTTTTGCTTCATGAATAAATTTGTTCTCTTAGCATATCCCTACTCCTGTTTCCAAACTTAAAATGTTGCCCTTTCTGAGAAGTACTCCCCGATTTTCGCCCTCTTCCTGAGTCCATCACTTCCTCTGGAGCACGATGGTAGAGCAAGCACATTATTCATGCTCACCTCTTCATCTCAGCACCCTCAAGTGCAGCTTTTCACTGTTGTGCAATTAGTAATATATATGCACATCTTCCCTACTTAATGCTGAGTGGACCCACATCCATCAATCCCAGGCTTTTGAATATTCTGTTTCCTGAGCTGCTTCTAGGGCAAAGTCAAGGTCTACAAATGTTGGTAATGTAAGGGTAGATGGGACAGTAGGCCACCTATTGCAATAGACTCTCATAATTTGAGCAGAGTTTTAGCTTCTCATAGTCCATTTTTATCTGTCCTCCTTGCTGTGTCTCCTATATTGCCATCAAAGATCAGAGGTCATTGATTGAAGCGAACTGAATTCTCATTTCCTTTTCAACTCCACTCCACCAGTGCATGGCATCTGGGGGCCACTGCAGCTTCCCACAGCATTAAGGAGCTTGGTCTTCTGACTAGGAATATTACTTCTCTGTAAAGAAAATATTTATCAAATCATTTAGAAGCTTCTGTGACCTACTGCAATTTTGGAAATTAGCAAATAGTCCTTGTTCATCTTGCAGACGGTATTTTATTATTGGATTAATGTGCAAAAAGCCCCTATTTTGTAGCACCAAATATTTACTTTGGAGACATTCTCTGGTTTTATCACGGATTTGCCTTGTACTGTCAACAAATTACTGCAGTGTACATAATGAACTATGGGAATAAAGAAAATATACACAGGGCTAGACTTGCTTGGAAACATATATTTTGCTTTTCGGGAGGGGATCAGTGAAGAGTTGACATCCGGTCACCCACTGACTTTATCTTGTGACCGTATCTCATAAATCATGCAGAAATTTTACTTTTTATTTTAAGCATTTGGGCTGCTTTAAAAGTATAAGCCAGATGTCTATGCCCAGAGTTCAATTTTAGGGCTTAGTTCTATATCATAAAGAGTGTTTACAAATCCTCCACTAAGCCAGGTAAAACATAGTAAAATGACAACTATGGTGGGGCCATGAGGTGGCTTTTGCCATGGTCAGGAGGTTCTTGTGTCTCTACTCAGGAAGCACCTTTCAGGAGCTACATAAATTCTCCACTTTAGAAGAAATATTTAGAGATTTAGAGGATGAAAATATGGCAGTTACTTAGTTCTCTTATTGACATAAGAGAACTATATTTGGGTATGTTTGGGCAAAAGAGAAAAAGCCATCTTCCCTGCTAACTGGATAATTTTTGGACATGCTTCCATCCTTGAAATGGGAATCAGTATGAAAACTGTCCACTTGTCCATTCAACATGGTAGCTTTCTTCCTGTGACATAGTGGCTGATAGAGAAACATTCTCTGCATTATGTTCTAAGCATACCTGTTGACTGTATAGCAAGGTTTTTGATAAACCCATTGAACATCTCTCTGAAGCCACTGTATCCCTCTCCCCACTTTACTTTCCAGGTTTACAACCACATCCTAGGCTAAGCTCATGTTTTACTTGGGCAATGCCATTTTCCTTTTATCATACCCAGCCTGAAACCTTTAGGCCCTCCATTTTCTATGCTGCCTTCAGAACATGAATTTACAAATACACGAATTTTTCTGCTCTTCACCTAAAGGCAATAATCCTTAGCCTTAATCCATGCCCTATCTTGTGTGTCTACCCAACCAGGCCTTCTTCCAGACAACAGAATGTCCTCCTTCTTGCTGCTACTGAGCCTTTGCCCATGCTGTGCTCCCTGCCTAAAATGCCCTTCCTACTCACACCCCTGGACCTAGATAGCATCTATTTTCCATAAGATCAGATCAAAGTCCTCTTCATAGCACTTGACTACAGCTGAAATTGTATATTGTATATAAATTTTTTCCTTAGCATGGGCCTCTCCTAATAGTGTAACAAGGAGTTCTAGAATTCAGCCTCAGAGAGGAAACTGTAGAGTGCCTCAGGGGCAGGTCGGGCTGGAAACCTACTTGTGGCTAGAAAATGGAAGGACAGAAGAACCACCACCACCACACACACACACACAACAGCCCCACACAGATGATTCTGTCCCTCTGCTCCCTCGACATCACAGCCAGACATTGCCAGAGCAACCATACAAATACCCAGCCCAATCCTTGTCCCTACCAAATGAAAATCCAAAAGTATTTCTCTAACCTCAAGCCCTAATGCTCTTCCTCCCTGCTTCTACCCTTTCAGCTCACATTCTTAGAGATGCCATATACAGATCTGGAAAGAAATAAAACAAGCTTTTAATTGTTACAGGTGTTTAAGAAAATTGCTTTTGGGTAACTGCCTGAATTTTTAGAGTTTTCTGTAATTAACACTTTCATAATCTCAAATAAAAAACAAACATCAAAATATAAAATATATTTTAAAACATTTAAAATATATAAGCTGATTTGTCGATATTCAGGTGCCAAAGTCAATGGTAGGACATAAAAACAACAACAACAAAAAACACATACCCAGAGTATTGTCCATAATACAGGCATTGTGATAACAATGCCTGGATGTAAAGGAACAATGATTCATCAGCGATCCCAATTGACTGTAAGCTCATGGCACCAACAGGAAACCAAAGGACAACTTTACAATATTTTTAACAGTGCTCAGCTGCTCTCAACATTTTGTTAACTTCCTTCTGATCTCTCCAGGATTTTCATTTAACGGAGTGGATTTCTGCTGGAGAAAATTAAGGGCTGAAATTATTAAATGAGTATGACCCCAACTGTGAAAGAATTTTTTTTCACTTATTTCTTTAGGTGACAGAGTTTGGGATAAAACTGATGTGCTAATAGTTACCTGGATGATCTTTCATATTCTGTAGATTCTGTAGGACAGACAGGGTCCAGCTGTATATTTGGAATAGTAAAATCCTTTAGTCTGAAAACCTTAGTTTAAAATCCCTTAGTTTCAAATCTTAGTTTGAAGCATATCATCCGTTAGTTTGAGGCAGCATCTCAATTTGGGAACACTGATGAAAGATAACACCTTATATTTGCAGAGCACTTTTTATGATCTGTTGCTTTCTTCCCCTCTGTGTGCCTCACATCCGTTATCCTACTCATTTCTTGCATCACACCATTTCATAGGTAGGATAAGTATAATTCCCCATCTACAGGTGAGGAGACTGAGCCTAGAGGGGTTAAGTGCTTCATCTAAATGAAAATAACAAGCCAACAGCAAAGAGGGCCTAGAGATTCAGGCTACTAATTTCACTGCTTTTATAATAATGTCAGTGGCTCCTACTGGGCCCCTAATATGTGCCAGAGACTTGACCTTTATGAACTCCTTTAATACTCACAATTACTATACAAGAGAGATTGTATTATCTTCATTGTAAACATGAGGAAACTGAGGCTGAATTGATTTGACAAAGAAATGTAACCATGGCCACTCAGACAATGAATCTCAAACCCAGAACAGTCTGAGGGCAAAGCCCATACTGTTTCCACTACACCGTCTCCCACAGGAGAGCACGCTCATGTAGATTTTAGAAGCTGACGCAGTGAAGATGAGCAATAGATATTTTCACACAGTCCATATTGGTTCTTCAAATTAAACCACAAAGACCAGAGAATAAATGTTGCCAAGTTTTTCCTATGAAGGTGACATGGAAAATGAAGACGTGGAACTTCTACTTAGCCACTGATATTTTGTTTAGGTTTGCTTAATTTGTTTATCTCAAGACAACTTTCCGGGGTTATGTATTGGAAACAGAAAAGAGAAAATTTGGGTTAATTTGGAAAAAAGAAGGTAAACAGATGAGGTTGAACTGGTATAGTATTTACTGGTTTGTTTGTGTCCTGCAGGTTTGAAAAAAAATGAAGAAAGCTGATGTGAAAATTCTGTAATCTTGAGATCATATTCCTGTGAGGTTGGGGCGTGGGCCAGGAAAGTCCAGAAGAGGGAAACGGCTATCATAGTGAGGCCTGATGAAAATTCTGGAACATTGTGCATTGTTAACATGGCACAAGAGTATACAGGTCTTGGGCATGGCAGGGAAGCACTGGCTGTGATGGAGACTTCTAGAGTCACTTCCAATCTGTACTGGCCTCCCTTCACATGAATGGAATTGCTGCTGGGCTCCCATCTGCTCAGCTACACCTCATTTTCCAGCCCACTCGCAGTTGATTGGCCAGGTGACAAGGTTCTCATCTGTGGAACGTTACAGGAAATCATGTGTCTGGTTCTTGAGATATTGATTTGCTTCCTCCATACTTTCTTCTCGCTGGCTGGAATCTGAGTATTGTAGCAATCAGCTTCAATCATGCTGTGATAACAATGCCTGGATGTAAAGGAACAATGATTCATCAGTGATCTGGATCCATGAACAGTTGTATAGAGCTGGGCTGCCCTCCCAACCAGGATGTCTCATCACATGGGGCCTGGTCAATGAAAGAGAAACAAACTCATTTGTTCTTAATGTTTCTTGCCACATTGGGTCTCTGTTACGGCAGCAAAACCTTACACTAATTGATACAGCAAATTGATGTAGGGGAACCCAAAGCTTTTCTTAAGTATGCAAGTTACTCCCCCAAAATGAACCAGAAACTTATAAACAATACTATAAACCTAGAATTTTCTCAAAGAGAAATTTACTCTCATGAATCAAACCACAAAACCCTAAGATCACTTCTTGATCTAAAACTCTGTCTTGGTTTTTGCCTAATAAACAC
The DNA here is from genome assembly GCF_000951035.1 of Colobus angolensis palliatus. NCBI lineage: Eukaryota > Metazoa > Chordata > Mammalia > Primates > Cercopithecidae > Colobus > Colobus angolensis. The sequence continues at coordinate 2,891,388 of NW_012115722.1, read as the reverse complement.
ATAATAACTAATATATCCATATCATTTAGGAAGTATGTTTTATTCTTATAATCTCCTCTGTGACAATTATTTTTATGTTGCATTGTACTGAAAGCAGTTTATGCAATACAAAGGGCAGGTTGATTTGAGAATTTCTTCAGTTGCCATTTTTTCTCGAAATAGCAGGCTGAATCACAAAATGAAGTTTTATTTATCTTGATGTTACCATGTAATAAATCTATTTTGTCAATGAATTTCTTTGAAATATTGTCTATTAAGAAAATAATAAAATCAATTTATTAAAAAACATGAAGACGTACAGACGTAGAACACCAGAAGTCAAAATTATGTGACTCTTTCTGTATTCATACCCACATCTATGTGTTCTATCACACGCATCTGTTCTCTCTCTCTCTCTCTCAACTTTTCACAGTCTATGTAAGCTTCTCAAAATAGGGCTACAAACAGGTTTAAAGTTCCTGGAACACAAAGTGATTGAAACAGTGGGCACTTAAAATTCATGATTGCAAGGTGAACATCTGGAATGCATTCAAAAGAGGAAAAAATATGAAATGAGAGCATTATTAATAGTTAACATCTTGCAAGAAATGAATCAATGGACAACCTATTTCCTAGATTCATTTTGAGGAAAAAATATCTGAAAGAAAAATGTACAGGACTGCGGAATATAAAACTACCATGAAAGGAAATATGATCTATAGCATTACCTTCTAGAGATAAAATTTTCCACTTGTTTAAAATGCTGATAATGTCTGCACACTATTCTTTTCTCCTACCTTACGTGTTGCTGAGGGAAGAGCTTTGTAGTTAACGAGGAGTTTTTTCTTCACCAACGAAGTGGGATTTTCACACATGTGCTTTGCAGTAGGGAGTCTCAGCCCTGCAGTTTATTTTTGTAATAATTAATAAAATATCACACTTCCTGGCATCCTTGCCCCTGCCCAGAGAATGGATTGCTGCCACCTTCCTGGATGCTGTTGTAGGAAATGAACTGATGTTACATGAGGATCCAGGTTGGGAAAGAAAGTATTAAAAGATTCTTAAGCTCCAACTGAGTGCTTTCTCAATGACAGTTTCAATGACAGGTGACCCTCATGGATCACCAAATGTGTTGTGTGGTAGAGATGGTGACCAGTATTTATAGGACCCGGTGTTGAAATGCTCAAACAAACGGCATCTATATCATTAAGAGAAAAACAGTCTTCTACTACTCTTATTTCAAGTGAAAGAAAAAGGGACGCATCGGCCTGGTGAGGTGGCTCACGCCTGTAATTCCAGCTCTTTGGGAGGCTGAGGTGGGCAGATCACTTGAGGTCAGGAGTTGGAGACCAGCCTGGCCAACATGGTGAAACCCCATCTCTACTAAAAATAGAAAAATTAGCCAGGCGTGGTGGCACACGCTTGTAATCCCAGCTACTCTGGAGGCTGAGGCAGGAGAATTGCTTGAATCTAGAGGCACAGGTTATGGTGAGCCAAGATTGCACCACTGCACTTCAGCCTGGGCAACAGTGTGAGACTCTATCTAGGGACTCGCTTAATTGCAATGAAGCTGGCAAATATGTCTCAAACTAAATAGAAAAAGCAAAAAATTCACTTTCGGTGGTAGAAGGGTTATTCATAGGTTTAATAAATATTTATGGAGTGCCAGCTGGGCTTCAGGCACTATTCTTGGCAATGGTGATATGGCTCTGAACCAGAGAGACAAGCCCCACCAAAAAATGAAAGAGGCAAATGCATAGTCTGGGGAAAGAGCTCTTTGATCACGTCATAGGCTCAAGTCTCTTCTAGGATCACATTATTAATACCCGAGGAAACCTAAGAATGGGGTTCAAAACTTTTCACATTCTGTCTTGTAGGAATCATATCCATCTCCCACTATTTCTGCACCATCTCCATCACCATCACCATCATCTTCATCTTCAGCGAAACATACACTAGCAAGATTTTCTTCAAAAGGTTTTTTGAATGCTCACTGTGGACTACACATGATACTCAATGATGTATGTGTTTTACTCCTTTCCTCTTCTCAACAATTACTTGAGTTGGTTGGTATAATTATCCCCATTTTGTAAATGAGGAAACTGAGGCAGAGATATGTTAACAATAATGTGAGAAAAAATATGAGTGAGAGGTCAGGATGAGAACATGAGCAGCTGAATTCCTGAGCCTGTGCCATAGTTACCCTTTCTCTCATTGTTCCTGACAGTGCTCTAGATTGCTCCTTGTGCAACATAGCCTTCCTCAATGAGTCAGGCACTTTCATGTCCCTGCATGGTGGCCCATCCTATTTCCTTCACCAAACCCTGGGAAACTTGTTCTAGCAAGACACTAGAGAAAGCCTCCCACTAGAATCAAGATCAAAGAAAGCATGTGTTACCTGAGACCTACACATGTCCTCTCATTATGGAACCTGCTGATACATCATGAACCTCAAAAGGAATCCATGCGTTATCCAGTGGGTAGTCTAAATGAATGTACAGAACATGAGTCTTGAAGGTGTCATTAAACATAAGAGAAAGGCCAAGCATGGTGGCTCATACCTGTAATTCCAACACTTTGGGAGGCTGAGGCTAGAGGATCACTTGAGACCAGGAGTTTGAGACCAGACTGGGAAACATAGCAAGACCCCATTTCTACAAAAAATATTTTTAAAATTAGCTGGATATGGTGGTGCATGTCTGTAGTCCCAGCTACTGGGAAGGCAGGAGGATGACTTGAGCCCAGGAGGTTGAGATTGCAGTGAGTTGTGATTTTAGTGCTGCATTGCAGCCTGGATAACAGTGAGACCCTGTCTCAAAAAAAAAAAAAAAAAAAAAAACAACAAAAAAAGAGAGAGGTAGAGAAGGTTTTGCCCCAAGTTTGAAGTGAGAAAAGCAAATATGCAGTTTTTTTTTTTTTTACATACTTTAAGCTCTAGAATACATGTGCAGAACGTGCAGATTTGTTACACAGGTATACATGTGCCACGGTGGTTTGCTGCACCCATCAACCCATCATCTACATTAGATATTTCTCCTAATGCTATCCCTCTCCTAGCCCCCCACCCCCGACAAGCCCCAGTGTGTGATGTTCCCCTCCCTGTGTCCATGTGTTCTCATTGTTCAACTCCCACTTATGAGTGAAAACATGCGGTGTTTGGTTTTCTGTTCCTGTGTTAGTTTGCTGAGAATGATGTTTCCAGCCTCATCCATGTCGCTGCAAAGGACATGAAGTCATCCTTTTTTATGCTTAAATTTGCAGCTTTTTATTTGGGTTAACTTAAAATTCAATAAACATTTGCCCAGTCCAATGCTGCCTGGAAGTCAAGCTGTTGTATACTTCTTCCAGTAGCTTTCAATTTTGAAGACAGAAGACATACTACAATAAAAACGGGACCTCTACAATCTTTCACTTAAAAATCTCTTTCTTAATGCTTTCATAAGCATCATTTTGTATGAAATTCAAGCACTCTAGGATTATCACCACTTGACATATGGGGAAACTGAGGAAAGAGAATGTGAATCCTTAAAGAGCATGCCAGCATTTAGGTTCCTGACTCATGGTTGATTAGAGTCCTTGCTCTATCGGAAAATCTCCTACGTGGAACATGCTGCTAAGGCATGTGCCTCAGCCATACTTCTAAAGCAAGCAACACTTCAGCTCCAGGTCCAGCTGGAACAAAGGGGTCCACAGTAGCACTTCATTGGCACTATCCTCTGTGCCACTTTAAAGCTGGGAATAAAACAAGTCCCAGCAATCATGGCTCTGCCATATGCTACCACACTGCTGTGCTGCCTTAAGACACTGCACAGATTTTGGCAGCTCAAGCAGCTAGACTTTTATCATTGGTTCACAGTAATGTACTTGGCAATCACACAGAAGGGCTTTTAAATCTAATGGCTCAGACAATAACAAAGCAAAATTACACGAGCATTTTCAAAATGTTGGGGCTGTGACCCTTTTAGGTATGCCATGCTGCCGTATCCCTGGGACTTGCTGGAGTTGTGGTATATTACATTGACTTTGAGCCCGTTCCTATTTGCCCAAGTATGGCACTAGGGGTTGATAACTTGATAATATAGGCAGTGTGAGGTTTTTCAAAAATGTGAATCTGTGCCATCCTCTGTGTGTGTGTGTGTGTGTGTGTGTGTGTGTGCACAATGTGTGCATCTGTGTCCATGTGCTCAAACCTGTACAAGTGTCTATGGCCAAAATTGCAATGAGACAGATCACTTGAAAGTAAGTACTCAGGTTCGACAGGACTAAACTTCAGCTGTGACTCATTTCAGAGAGAGCATCTAGAAGCCTTTATTGTGCTCTATCTACTTTCTTCTTGAAATTCTAAAGCTTCTCTCACTCTCCATTGGTAACTATGAAGAAAGGTTTTCCCTAGATTAAAAATTGTGCTTAGATTTTCAGCAACTAAGTTTGTAAAGTAAATAAAGACCTTCTTTCACCTATTTAAAGTGTTATAAAATTATTATTTTTAATACAAGTATAAAATATCTATCATATAGGGAATTAATAAAATACATTCAAGTTTCTTCATATTTATCAAGGCACATTTTTTTTCCTTCAATTACTTGCACAATCCGTTTCCAGGTGATACCATTGTTGGTCCTCTTATCAGTGTCAATAATTCCATTTGGCAGGCAGCAGCTAATTCTTTTCATGTGCTAATGATTAATCAGACAAGCCTATTTACTAATGTATCAGAATGCATTAGAAACATAAGGTAATGGTGGACAGAACATCAATTCAAATATAAATGAACTACATTTACATTGGATATCTATTGACTTATGTCACAGAATGAAGTAGAAAATGCAATTTACTTGTAAACCATTAAAATGAATGAAAATAGAATTTCAAACTCCATCTTCAAGCATAACTTTATTGGCTTGGCTGTGAGCCTTAAGGGAGTGCCTAACTAAGTTTAAAATATATAAATAACACACTAATTCATTTTGCCATAAAAGAGTTAGTGTCTCACCAACTGAACACCATGGAATTTACTTAAGTTGGAACTAGTACAAAATAAAAAGAGGCCACAGAGTATAACGTGAGGACATGCTAGCATTCTCATGTTGGGGTTTTCTGATTTTAGCTCTCCTCTAACCTATTTTTCTCCAAAATCTTCCATCTTTGCTGGTCCCAAGGGTGCTGGCCCATATCTTACAAACCAAAAATTTGAAATTAAAATCCTTGTGAGAGTGAGGGTGCGTTAAGTAAGATCAAGTTATAAAAGTAATCATAATATAGACTAAAGTACTGGAAACCAAGCTCTGTAGACATCTACATTGGACTTCCACTGGCTGAAAGGGATATTATAAAATATTCAGAGACACATTACAAGCAGTAAGATAAACACTGGAAAGTGAGTGAATTTGACCTACTTAGTATGAAAAATTTCTGTGACATTAATAGGATTTTTTATAACTGAAGTCCAGATGTTAAGCATGAAATAGAGATAGACAAGACTTCTTGTGTTAGATTTTCTCAAGTGCATAAGAACTGCACAAACATTAAGAACTTGGAGGTAGAAGAACTGCACAAACATTAAGAACTTGGAGGTAATCAAAGAAATACCTTAAATTCCAAGCTCCTGTTTGTATCTGTGACAGCTCAGATTATCACCACTTGACATGTGGGGAAACTGAGGAAAGATAATGTGAATCCTTAGAGAACACAGTAGCATTCAGATTCCTGACATTAGCCAAATGACTAACAATTACCTTCAAATTAGAGACGTAGGCAATTGTTGCAGTTCTGAAAAGACAGTTTTGAGAGAGCCCAAAGGAGATGTAGGACAGTATTTAAAAATGTACCCACTTGACTTTCCCTTTCCTTTAGACCTTTTCTTCCCAGGGTAAACTGAAAGATGCAAATGAAAGGAAATGTGTACCCCTAGTACTGTTTTCAAAAGCATATTCCTAGCTGGACATGGTGGCACACACCTGTAGTCCCAGCTACTCAGGAGACTGACGTGGGAGGATCACCTGAGCCTGGGAGGTCAAGGCTTCAGTGAGCCGTGATTACACCACTGTACTCCAGCCTGGGTGACAGAGTGAGACCCTGTCAACAAAACAAAAGAAAAAAACAAAGCAAAAACCTTATTCCCAAAGAGGTAGTTGAGAAAGAGGTGGTTGGTCAATAAAGATTTTCATAATCAATTACGTTTAGGAAATTCAACTTTAGCTTCACTCTCCAACCCCTTGGAAATTCACAGGGATCTTTAGCATATTCACAACTCTGAAAAGTCCTTCAGTAAAGAAATCTTTCTAAATCTGTTCCACCAGCACATCTCAAGCTTTACTAAACAGAGTAATATTTCCTTCCCATATTCATGGATTTAGTGTTTCATGGAGCATAGGTGTAGAAATACTAATGACAATTAACATACTGGGAAAACTAATAAAATTTGTGGAGCCAAGTAAATCTATTTCTTATCCTGAAGAGAAATGAAGGCTGGGCACTGTGGCTCACACCTCTAATCCCAGCATTTTGGGAGGCCGATGCCAGCAGATCACATGAGGTCAGGAGTTCAAGACCAACTTGGCCAACATGGTGAAACCCTGTATTTACAAAAATCCAAAGTTAACGGGACATGTTGGTGGGTGCCTGTGATCCCAGCTATTTGGGAGGCTGAGGCAGGAGAATCGCTTGAACTCAAGAGGCAGTGGTTACATTGAGCAGAGATCATGCCATTGCACTCCACCCTGAGATGTTATCTCAAAAAAAAAAAGAAAAGAAAAAAAAGAAAAATGGCAATCATCTTTTAATGCTAGTAGATTTAAAGAGAGAAGGGATACTGCTCCAGTACTTTGCTAAAGAAACTCTTGTCAGCTTCAGCTTGTTTTTGCAGCACTCGCTCTAGGCTTATTTGAGACCAGAAAAATTTGATTTCATTATTTCTCCATAACCAGAACACTTGTTCATGCCAACACCCCCCAGCCCACCCCACCTCAAATTATATGTATTTGACATCCAGAGCACGTCTCAGTGCAGTGCTCTCTTATCTGGTGTTTGGATTCTGTTTCCTAAAACATACCAAATACACTTTGCATTAAGGGACATATGCCAGAACAGGCACAGCTCTAGGTGTCCCCAGGAAACCACCATCTCCAACACAAATTACCCCACTCAGAAGGACATTGCACAGGTATTACTGCAGTTACCAAGGGAAGAATTAATAGCAGCTTTGTCTGTGCCCAAAGAAGCACCTAAAAGCCTCTCCAGTTTATTCCCAACGTCTAATCCATCAAGAAACTGTCAGAAAGATAAATTGGAGCTAAGTTGACTTTTGTTAATAATGTAACAATTTTGAAAGTGTAGCTTTAATCAAGGGGAAAATTTTCCAGAATTTGACAACCTTTTCCATTCCCTCTAGTATAGACTCCATCTTTTTTTTTTTTTTTTTCAAAACTGTCTAATGCTGTTTCTTAGGTGGTGTTCAATAGAAACCAGTCTATAATGCAATGCACTCTCTTTATGTGATGTTTAGATATGAGATTGATCTCCGTGGACACCCTGGCATTCTGAAAGTAGGATTATTGGATTTTGTGGCTTTCTCAGATGTTGAAGATCTTTAAACAGTGTCTTGCAAAGTTGTTACATCTCGCCTGTGTGTGAAACACTTATGAACTCATCAAAGAAGGTAGTCTCCATGTTAATCAGACGAGGTTGGCAAAGGGGAGCTGGGAGTCGACAGCCCCTCACCGCTGAGTTAAGTGCCTGGACCCAGTCCATTTTCATACCTTGAAAAGAAAAATGAGTTCACCCGTCTCCAGATCAATAGGGCCTGAACAGGAACATTGCTGACAGAGGGTTGAATTCAGATTTCAGAATAGAAGAGAGGACAAAAGACGTGGTTTTTACAACAGAAGTTTGGCCACCACATTACCCCAAGATGTCTCAAGATTTTAAAAGCTCTGGACTTTGGCTGAATCAGAGAGAAGCAGTAAAATGACAGGTTGGCCTCATGGGTTGTGAATCTCACTTAAGGAAAACAGCGTAATTAGGACACAGTGTATTTCCTCTAGCTTTAAAGGTGCCACATGTAGCCTCCGTGAAAGCAACCCTACTGTAGCTACTGTGGCTCACTCCTACCCTTGCTTTGGTCGCCCTCGTAAGCACTAGCCAGTGTCAGATATCTGTCATGTGAGCAGAACCGATATTACTCCACAGAAAACAGCAGCCATTCTTACAGCACAACCACCTGGAAACTGACGCTCCACAAACCAGACCATGGCGACTTTCGCCACTAACATCAAATAGTGGCTCTCCTTTTCAGATCTGCAGCCAATGGATAATATATCAAACAGTCCTTAAATGCGTACAAGAATAAGAATAAAGGAGTTTTCTCATTTTGAATTTTTCTTTTCTTTCTTTTTTTTATTACTCTCAGCGTTTGTAATCAAATGTTTACATGCAAATATAGTATAAAGTTGTATCTGATGTGGCACAAAATTTCATGGCCTTATTTTCCATCTACATATACATATATTGCACAGGTCTATTGACCATTTTCTTGACTCTGAGGATAGGTGAGATCTTTGAGATGGTTTAAGTGATCCTAGCCATGTATTGATGCTGGAGGGGTTTCTTTAAAACACCACCACACTCTCTGGATGCACAGGGCACACACCTTCTGCCTCAGGTGTACGCAAGTGTCCAATGACATTGAAATGGTAGCTGTCCACATAGGATGGGTTGGAAGAGATCCGTCATTGGGCGCAGATGACTATGACTCCTGCTAGCCTGTCAATTGGCAATATGCTGACTGTGTCAAAGGGGTTCATCCACTGAGAAGGCAGCCACTGTTGATCTCAGGGAAGACTATGTCTTATGTCCAACTCAGCAGTGACTGGGCACTCTGCAGATATGAAGATGTCCCTCCCATCTGACCTCCAAGGGTAAACCACAGACAAGGGCTCCTTGAGGAGATGCAGTGGCTGGGGAGCCTCCAGATGGCACTCTGCTTTGTCCTACATGCTCACCAGCTCACCAACCTCTCTCCTTCTTTACTTCCCTGTTATATTAGTTCATTCTCATTATGCTATAAAGATGTACCGGAGACTGGATAATTTATGAAGAAAAGAGGCTTAATTGGCTCACAGTTCTGCAGGCTATATAGCAAGCATGGCTGGGAAGCCTCAGGAAACTTACAATCACAGTGGAAGGGTGCAGGGGAAGCAAACACATCTTCACGTGGTGGCAGGAGATAGAGAGTGAAGGGGAAGGTGCTACACACTTTCAAACAACCAGATCTCATGAGAACTCTCATTATCACAAGAACAGCAAGGGGGGAATCCACCCCCATGATCCAATCACCTCCCACCATGTCCCTCCCCTAATATTAGGAATTACAATTTGACATGGGATTTGGGGGTGGGGACACAGAGCCAAGCCATATCACCTGTCAACCTTCCCTTCTCAAATTCCAGGGTCTTCTTCTATTCTTGAGGATGGGAAAATTTACTTATTAGGCTCTTTCAGATGTATGTCCAAATCTACCCTCATGAATCTTCCCTTGCCCTACATCTCAGACTTTAGAAACTCAAGAACCATACAGGTCTCCTCTTTTCTCTCTATGTTGTGATTGGGTCATCTTTTCCTTGAGCCACAACACATTGTGCCTTGATAACTGACTAGGAGAAGGGCCAAAAAAAAGAAGAAAATGTCCCACGTGTCCTCAAACACATTCCTTTCAACCTTTAAAATGTTATGACATTCCATAAAATGCATCAAGACTTCTAGAGACTGTGGCTCCTGATCATACTCCAAATGTCAGGAATAGAGTCTCAAGACAATGCTTCTTTAGCTAGAAGATGGAAAATACAACTGGGACCATTAAGGTTTCTGTGGGTGAGATGGTATTTTGGGACACCAAAGTAGGAGGAACAAAGGAACAAAAAGCTATAAGAGGTGGTGCTGAACCCCATCACTATAACACACACACACACACATACACACACACATACACATAACATGTGAGCTTCATCTCAAAATATGATAATTGTCTATACATGATTGTACACAAACCATCATGATTTGTTTCTAGGTAAGAGAAAAGATCAGTAGTTCTGTGCCGCAATGTGAAAAATAGTCGGTTTAGGATGAAAAGTCCTGCAACCAAGACTTACTTATCCTTTAGAAACTGTATGAGCTTGGGCAAATCCTCTATTATTTCTGAATCTTAGCTTTCTCATCTGTTAAACAGAGATGATAATCTGTGTTTCCCACTGGTCTTGCAGAGCTGAGAACTTTACATGAGTTCAAGAACACAGAAGTGATATTAAAGTTGGAAGGTGTCATCCCCCTTGCAATGCTTTGACTTGGGAGGAACTATTAAAATAATCACCGAGTTAGGGGAAAGAGAAGGGAGAGAAAGGGAGTTGATCCACATGTGTGAATGGAAAGGAATCCTTGTAGTTCATCTCCCCAACCTGGCCTTTCTCTGATGAATCCTTCTCTCCTAGTCAATCTCCACACTTACAGGAAACCAGCTCTGAGTTAGGGGAATGGGGAAAGGGCAGTGCTCCCTCAAAGCCCACCCAGAATCCACTTCCTAGAAGGAAATTTAAAAATAAGTTTAAATCTGCTCCCGGGGTGTTTTTTGGCACCATTAGATTCCTAGTGGGTAGAATTTAGACTGAGTTAGGTAGTCAACGTCTCAATTTTCTGTGCATGTCATAGAGCAGGGCTTTTTAACTATGGTCCACAGACTGCCTGCAGAAGCATTAGTGTAGTTGTTAAAAATGCAGCATTCTTGGCTCCTCACAAATTGTGAAATTAAACTTTGAATTTGTGGCCCAGATATCAGCTTCTAAGTGATTATGACACTAAAATGAAGAGAAACTAAATACGAGTCTGGATAATCATACTAATACTCATAATGGCTCAAATTAATTAAACTTCTCTTTTTTTTTTTTTTTTGAGACGGAGTGTTGCTCTGTCGCCCGGGCTGGAGTGCAGTAGCCCGGTCTCAGCTCACTGCAAGCTCCGCCTCCCTGGTTTACGCCATTCTCCTGCCTCAGCCTCCGGAGTAGCTGGGACTACAGGCGCCCGCCACCTCGCCCAGCTAGTTTTTGGCAATTTTTAGTAGAGACGGGGTTTCACTGTGTTAGCCAGGATGGTCTCGATCTCCTGATCTCGTGATCCGCCCGTCTCGGCCTCCCAAAGTGCTGGGATTACAAGCTTGAGCCACCGCGCTTGGCCTAATTAAACTTCTCTTTATGTGGGGGACACTATCCTTAGCGTTTTGTATGTGTTAATGTATTCACACCCATAATCGTGCTATGAAGTGAGGATTGTTACTATCTCGTTTACAGATGGAAAAAATGAAGCTCATGGAGGCAAGTGACTTCCCAAAGGTCATGCAGGGAATAAGTGCCATAGGTGAGGTTTGCACCCAGATCCTGGGCTTTCCAGTTCACTTTCACCCAGTCACACCTACAGACAACATACAACAGAAAATACATGAAGGTGCGACATTCCTCACCCCAGGCAGGATAGATTCCCCAGATCATGCTGGGGCAAAACCAGCAGCTCCCAGAGTGAAGATTGCTCTTGGTGCCCAAACAGTCTCCAGAACCAGGCAGCCCCGCTCTCTTTTATTTCATTATGTTTTGCTTCTAGAGATGCATTTGTGATGTTCAATTTATACTCCCTGATCATAAAGTGATTGCATCACTAAAAAGGCTGTGATGTTGATTTATACGGTGGTTGCTTGTGTCTGTTAATTAGAGAAATATCATTTGGCTTCCTACAGAAGAAAAACAATAAATTATAGAGGAGGAGGGAGGGGCAACCACCCCCCAAACCTATGCTGGTTACTCCTCTTGAATCATATTTATGATCCTAACCGATTTTATTCCATTTACACCAATAATCTTCAGGAAAAAACTGTAACTTGGGCTGAGGGGGAAATAATAATAGAAAAAAAGGTGGGAATATAAATGTAGAAATAATCTCTATTTGCATATTGGTGCATATGAACACTAGGACACAAAACTGTGATGCAGAAGTGTAAGTCAGCTCATGCCAAGTGTTTTTCCTAAGACACCACCCTTCCCACCCCTTCTCCAACCTGAACACCACTGTCTCCAGGTCAGGATGCTCTCTAGCAAAACCAAAAAATAAACAACCTGCAAGTTGACAGGACTTAGTTGCCTCTTATGATCAATGACCTAATATTTCCTGTGCAGTGACTTAATACTTCTGTGGACATGAACAAGGGCTGCCTTTTTATCCAACAACCGTTATTGACTTCATAAGCGAGATGAAGGGGAGTACAAAGAAATATATTTGTATTCATTAATTAATTTACTTAAATCATTCATACATTCAATAAACATTAACACATGCCTACTCCATTGCAGGCCATGAGAACATGTTGGGCACACAGAGGTCAGCACAAATGATCACAATTCCAGACCTCACGGAGTTTACTGTCTAGTGGGGGTAGTGATGTACACCAAGAAATAACTAAGAAATTGCAACTATGCTCTATGCTATAAAGGAGAGGGACAAGGGATCATGAAAAGCTTCCATGAGAAATATTTGAGTTAAATCTTAAGGCTGAAATTTGGCTAAGACAGAGGGAAAAGCATTTCAAAAAGAAGGAACAGCATATGCAAAAGCTAGTGAAGTGAAGGACAAAATGAATTCAAAAGACTGAAAGATGCCCAATGTCACCACAGTGGACAGTGCAGAGGGGTGCGTAGTGGGAGATAGGGCTGCAGAGACTGAAGCCAGGCCACACAAGGTCCACAGCCCTGGTACAGAGGTGACATTTTTGGTTTGTTTGTTTGTTTTGAGACGGAGTCTTGCTCTGTTGCCTAGGCTGGAGTGCAGTGGCGCAATCTCTGCTCACTGCCTAGGCTGGAGTGCAGTGGCGCAATCTCTGCTCACTGCAAGCTCCATCCCCTGGGTTCATGCCATTCTCCTGCCTCAGCCTCCCAAGTAGCTGGGACTACAGGTGCCCACCACCATGTCCGGCTAATTTTTTTGTATTTTTAGTAGAGATTGGGTTTCACAGTGTTCGCCAGGATGGTCTAGATCTCCTGACCTCGTGATCCGCCCGCCTCGGCCTCCCAAAGTGCTAGGATTACAGGCGTGAGCCATCGCGACTGGCCGAGGTGACTTTTATTCCATGAACAGTGGGAAGCCACTTTAGAGCTTTAAACTCAGGCAGGGGATGTATGATCGGATTTCCATTTTGAAAAGGTCATTGTTTATGCTTTGAAAAGACTTAGAGTTTTCCGTGATCAAAAAGGCTACAAAATTTGGGCTAGGTAGGCAGCTCCCATGTGGAGGTGGGACACTATGGAATGTGATGGCACATGGCTAAACCAGGGCTCTGACATTTCTTGTCAGGGAGGAAACCATCTTCTTCCCAGCCCCTCCAGCCCTGGATCATCCATCCACGGGTACCCATGAATATCCATGCCTGGAAGCTATTGTCTTGCAACTGTCAGAAGTGGTGTTAGAAAAGGGAGGACGATTGATGGAAGGGATGACATAGCATCTGCTCTCTGCCTAGCTCCTTCACCTAGATTTGAGCCCATGTTATGACAGTGATGAGAACTAGAAGGGGACAGAGAAGAGGCTTGTGAAACCTGCTCCTTTTGATCCTTTCCTCACAAAAGCTTCATGGACCACTGTTTATTTCCACCATGAAATAACCCAGTGCATTTATTAACTTCTTTATTTGCTTTCCACTAGAATGAGACCAGATGTCTTTCCTTTGATCTATTTATCTTTATAACATAGCATAGTCCTTTCCACGTAGTAGCATTTGTGTCATAGATGAAGGGTGTACAAGTGAGTTATGGCTTTAGCAGCATTAGGAAACATTAACTATTCTGAGAACCTGCAAAAGCATGCTAAAAGAAAAGTATAAAGAAGTTAGGGAGGCAAGGCACAGTGGCCCACGTCTGTAATCCCAGTACTTTGGGAGGCTGATGTGGGAGGAGTACTTGAGCCCAGGAATTTGAGACCAGCCTAGGAAACATGGTGAAACCCCATCTCTACAAAAAAAATGCAAAAATTAGCCAGGCATGATGGTATATGCCTGTAGTCCCAGCCACCTGGGAGGCTGAGATGGGAAGATAGCTTGCGAAGATCAGAAGGCAGAGGCTGTAGTGAGCCAAGATCGTGCCACTGGACTCCCATCTGGGTGACAGAGCAAGACCCTGTCTCAAAAAATAGAAGTTAGGTTAAGGAAGTTAAATAGTGAGGGGTGCTTTTATTCTAGGGTGGTCAGGGAAGCTCTTTTGATGGTATCTGAGTACAGACCTGAAGAGAGTGAGACGTGCCATAAAGATATCTGGGGACAGAGCATCCCAGGCAGAGGAAGGAGCAAGGACAAAAATGATAAAGAATTACTAGAGTTTAGGAATGAGTCATGGTTGACTCCCAATTGTCTTGCCTGAGAATTTAGAAGAATGGGATTGTCATTCTCTGAGGTGAAGACTCTGGCCACAGAACTAGGCAGGGTCTCCCTGGGTACCGTCAGCAGAAGCCACTGCAGGACACCCTCAAGTGGCCCCAGATAAAATTTCAGGAAAGGGAAGCCAGAGAGAGAGAAAAAAATGGCAAATGTCAGGTAGGACTGTCGCTAACAGAGCGACTGTTATCAAGGGTCATGGGCTGTGCCCCTCCTGGGGGCAGTGGGGGAAGCCTGTTGTACAAGGAGGAAGACATTGGTGTAAAGCCATCTGTAAGACAAGCGGAGAGGCCTCGGAGGAAACCAATCCTGCTGACACCTTGATCTTGAACTTCTAGTCTCCAGAACTGTGAGAAAATGAATTTCTGTTTCTTAAGTCACCCAGTCTGTGGTACTTTGTTATGGCAGCCCTAGTGAACTGCCACCTTCATGCCCTAAGATGCCTGAGAGTGAGGTGATCGCAGAAGTTTTGTTTGCTAATATTATGTAATATTGTGACTCCCTTGGTATCCTCTTATCAGGGGCTGAAATCCACTTGACTTCTAAGGACCCCTTTTTTCAGAAAGGTCCTCCAACCTCGTTTCTCTTCTTTCTTTATCTCCTCTGAATGCCCATGAAGCCTACCCTGCAATGATTCCAGATCAAGGATGCCCATAAAAATGACACTGTTAAGTTGTACTCAGCAAATATTCCTACGCTGCTTCAACCTCCCGGCTCCTGAATTAGAACCTCAGAAACCCTAGGTGGGAAAAGTTACATTCAAGAAAAAGATGGAATATAACTGGAATAACCACAGATAAGCAGGTATCCCATGTGACACTTATTTTGAAACATACAACTGGAACTTAACGTGGCACAGTTTTATATCGTGAACGCTTTCACTCCAGAAATTTAGTCTGAATTTCTTCAGTCTTAAGACACATGAGAATCCTTTGCTTTGCTTCTGTTGACTAGTGCCTGGTGCTTTGTATACAACAGACGATTAATACTTATGTAATCATTGCTGAAACACATAAAATACTGTGTCCTACTAAGTCCAAACCTGGAAGCTTGTTCTCTGACTTTTATAGAACATTTTGCATTTGATTGTTTTAGAAAATTGCATTATATTGTTTGTTAAATTGAACAAAATGGAAGCATTGGAAGTTCCAGGAGATTGTTCTTTGGGTGGCTCTCAGTGAACCCAGCCTCCTAGTATTAATACCATAGGGTAGCGTCTTCCCAGGATGACCCCAGTGTGGTCATGTGACCAGCTTTGGTCAGTGGGACAATAACAAGTGCCATGCAAACAGTCTTAGAGTCTTGTAAGCTCAGGGAGCACCAGAGGATCATGTGGGTCGCAGATATGGTTTTCAAATTTTTGGTAGCCATGTTGGAAAAATAAGCCAATAAAGTTAATAGCATGCTTTATTTAACAAAAACAATTATTTCAAAATGTAATCAAGATTTTTTAAAAAGTACTAGTGATACTATACCTGTTAATTCTTCAGACTGTGTTTTTAAATTCAGGTGTGCATTTTGCAGTTAAGTCACATCTCAATTCAGACCAACTACATTCCAAATGCTCTATTGTCATGTGTAGTTAGTGGCTAGTGTCTGGGGCAGTGCAGGCTTAAGCTTGGGACTTGTCTTCCTGGAACTCTTGTTTTTAGATTCTCCCCTTGGCAACCTATCTACCATGCTGTGAGAAGCCCAGTTCAGCCATGTGAAGAGGCCTCATGAAGGAGAAACAAGACGCGGCCACTAGCCCCAGCTGAGCTCCTTGCTGGCGGCCAGCATGCCAACCTCCCATCCATATGAGTAAGTCATCTTGGAAGTGGATTATCCAGCCACATTGGAGTCATCCTAGCTGATGCCACATGGGCCAGAGATGAGCTCTGCCTAAATTGGAGAATTTTGAGCAAATAGTTATAGCTGTTTTAAGCCATCAAATATGTGATGATTTGTTAAGTAGTAATAGATAATGAAAATGAGAGTTATCAAGGATACCAGCCAATGAAGCATTAATGATTTTCTTTTCTCCCTCAGGCATTCATTCATTTTTATCTTGCCTATCCAGCATGCTCAACCAGAGTCAAAGTAAGACAGAAAAGGAGCAAAAGTCTAGGTCACCATCTGTTAGGAATTTACAGGTGAGCTCAGCAGGAATTACACTTTGGGGATGGAGAATTAGCTCAGGCTCACAGACGCTGAATTCTAATCCTGGCTTCATCACTGACCTGCAATATAAGTTTAGTCAACTCAGTTCCTCTCTCTGACCAATTTTATTGCTATATCCTTTCTTATAAATATAATATAGGGTTAAAGGAGGTTATAAATGTGAAAGAAGGGGCAGAAAAATTAATAAAAACCAATATAGGATGTCCTGGCCTGTTTGCATGTTTCTATGTTCGGGGATTCAACAAACGATGCTAAATAATCAAATGAATAAACAAATGAATGACGAAAGTATCGTATCACATGAAAAAAATTGTGGTTAGACATAAGGATTTCTGCTGGGTAGATAGTAGAAACAGTTACAACAATGATGAGGAGAAGGTGGAATAAGTGGATGAAGATGGCTGGTATTATGTGAGCACCTACCATGTCCCTAGCAGCATACAAAATCGTGAGTGTATTTTTATGTATATTCATTTGTACTATCATTGAAGCAATGCAACATGCCTCTGAAGTAGGCACAGTTAGGCTAGGTCCCTTGACAAAGGGACTGAAAACCAAGTCAGTTACAGAGAAGATCTAGTGTTCAATAGATCAGTAGGGTGACTAACATTTACATCATCTACATATATTCCAAAATAGCTAGAAGGGAATAATTTGAATGTTTCTAGCACAAAGAAAAGATGAATATTTAAGGTGATGAATATCCAATTACACTGATTTGATCTTTATAAGTTATATGGATGTACTAAATTATCACATGTACCCTGAAAATAGATACATCTATTATGTATCAATAACACATGTTAAAAAAATAAAGAATTAAATGCATGAGCATCATCAAAGAGAAAATTATTATCTAGGTTTATTCAAGCTCAAAAAAAGGAGAGAGAAACTCAGGAGTAAAAAAGTGATGAGGCTGCCGGCTTCCATTAAAGAGTCTCCATTCAGTATCTAGTGAAAAGAAAATGGCAAAGAGAAAGATGGAAACAGGACACAGAGTAAGATTCTTGCATAATGTCTTGAGGAGAAGACGGAAGAGGAGAAGGAATGATGGGAAAAGGGAGGGAACACAGAAAAGGGAAAAAGAAAGTGAAAGGGAAGGAGAAATCATAGAAGTATTGATGAATCTAGCACTAACAGCACCAAGTGTCACTAGCAAAGCCAGCTTCATGGGGGTGTGGCCGAAGCATATGGCCCCGTGCTTAGAAGAGATCTGTGTTTAGTTTCATGCCCTGATGTTACCATCTTGAAAATCTTAATTTTTGATCAAGAGGTCCCACATTTTCATTTTGCACTGGGCCCACAAATTCTTACATACCGTGCTGGTACCACAGTATTTATGCATTCAGCTTAAGATTATGGAGATCATTATGCACACATGACTTCATTTCCATGAGACTATGAGTGAACCCCAGTGCTGTGAGCACAGACAGGAGGGACCCAGGAGGTGATGGTGAGAAAGTCAGTGGACGTCAGTGGCTGAGAGGCTGTGAGGGAGCTTCTCCGGGGAGCTGCCCAGTGACCACAAAGAGAAAGGCATGTTCTCATCTATAGTGGTCAGGTTAGAGAAGGCATCCTTAGCAGCAGAGCTTGTGTCTCAATGGCCATATCACGAGTTGACAATTCTTCATTACTAGATTTTGCACCTGCCCTACTAAGCCTGTTATTTAATATACAGAAAATACAATGGCATCATTCATTCACCCATTCATTTATTCCTTTTACATTTTATGAACACTCAGAAAATGCCAGATGCCATGGGGATCTTAAGAAAGAAGGAAAAATAAGTAAGTTCATGCCTTCCTTCAGGGAGCCCCCATTTCATGATCTCAAAAGTGTAAGATGTATACATCAGAAAGTATAATGCAAGAAAGAAAGCGTTAAGTGCTGGGACCCTGGAGGAGTTATCCTATGGACCAAGAGGCCCTCTGAATTGGCCCTGAATGGTAAGTGAGTGGTGGAAAATTGGGCTTGACGTCTGACCTCAGTCTCTTTACTTGCCCTGCAAGAATTTCTGCTTCTAGGGCATCTAAAAAAGTCTCCCTTGATAGCAGAATGAGTCCCCTATTCTTTGCCACCTGCAAATGCTGAATTTCAGCATCTTTTCCCCAAACCTCTGGACACACTGCATGGGAAGCCTCAGCTGAGCAAACCCACACACACACACACACACACACACACACACACAGGCTCTCCACGGTTCCGTAGATGTGGGGATAGGACGTGGCGTGAAATGAGAATGAAGTGTAAATTCCCACACGGTTGGAAGGAATCTCATACTATAAAACCCAAGCACAACATAATCAATATGGCAGCCCTCCACCTCACCATTCTAGAACCAATTTAATCAGGAAAAACTTAAGTCCCTTGTTTAAAAAGAAAACGAGAAAAATCAAATCAAAACAAAACAGACCATTTCATCCTTCAAGCAGCATTCCAAGAAGTTGTGGTAAGAGACTTCATGAAAGTGCCGGCCACTCCACCTTCTACCTTCCCCACTCCCTAAGCTTTCATAAACACTTGCCATTTCATAAAAGTTACAGTTTTACACGTGATTTCTAAGCTGCCAAAAATGTACAGTGTGCACAGCCCCGCCTGTTCCAACATGTTTTATAAACATAACAAGCTGTAGCAGCCACCCCAGATGTTTTCACAACTTATTTTTTTCATAATTTAAAATCTGTTCGACCTGATGGTTTTTGCTCTGTGTGCATTTCAACTATAAAAAAGGAAACTGAAATATTATTCATGTGGTGTTATGCTGTTACACCTAATTTCTTCTCAAGTTCACACTAAACTGAAATGTCTCTAGGAACCTTAAAAAAGGCAACAGCCAAAAAAGTGAGGAAATATGTCAAGCACTTGTAAATAAACAGCTGGCTCCCAACATATGGATTTTCTTCTATATTTTTCAGGTGCCACAGTCTCCCATCCATATCTGCCAGCCCTGCAGCATGCAGTATAATTCAACTGTAATTGATAATGTAAAGGCAGATGGAGAGGACTGTCAGCTCCTCCCTTGGATCTCTGGGGACGCTGCAGAAATCAAAGCAGATGGCCCAATTGCATCTTCTTTATGTGTTGCTGCAAGCTCCTCTGTCTGCAAGATAATGGATCATTACGACCTGCTGTGTACAAACACCAATATGCTTTTAAATCTGGTTCTCAAGCTTATGAAAAAGCACTATATTTCATATTAATTTGTGAAGCTGCACTTAACAAGGTCCACTGTTGTTAATTTACAATTTGGAAGAGTGGGAGGGAGAAGTTCCCATGGAGAGCTCTCCTCTGCCATCTCCCTTCCCCCATCCTGGCTCTCTCTGCCTCCCCCAGCCCTGCCTCCCATCCGGCAAGAGGTGGTCAGCTGAAGAGAACACAATATTCAGATCTGCTGCTCTGATATTTAATTGACGCATTGGATCCCGACAGTCAGAGATTTGCCGAACATGCCATTGGGAAGGAGATTGGGTTTTAATCCCTCATGAGTGGCATGGATACCGGAAAGGAGAAAGTCTCAGAATAATTCTTTCTGCACTCTCTCTTGCCTCCTCCTTCTGCTTCTCCAATGAGGAAAAAGAAGGCAAGGGAAGTAGGAAACTCAGTGTCCAGCCTGCTCTGTCACAATGTTTACGGAGAAGGGTTCATGGCAAAATTGCAAAATCGAAAAGATTTTCAATGGTACACATACATCCACATTCAAGAGACCTTCTCCTGTCTCCCTTGACAAATAGTTTAAGCCCCTACTGTGTGCCAAAAAATATTCTGAGTTCAGAGGAGACCAAGGGGAATAATATGAAATGAATACCCCTAGCTCTAGCAGCTTGTGACTGTAGCTATCTCAACTGAAAGCTTGTAAAGAATGTGAAAGAGGTGCTTGATTGTGCTGGTCCCAGACTGCTGTTGGAACATAGAGGCAAAACAAATAAATCCTGCTAAGAACCTTGAAAGTGTGACCTACGGGATGAGTAGGACTTGGGCCAGGTAACAACATATACAGAAGATGCTGAGGCGTTGTCAATTTTACACTGCATGATGGAGAACTTTTGAGAAATCTTGATTTGTAATGTGAAAGAATTGCATTCTTCATCCTTGGCTCAGAGCCTACCTTGCTCTCCTTTTCCCTAGTCCAACAGAGCCTTAAAGCCAGTTGCACATGAGATGCTAGTAACTAAAGGCTTAAAGAAGGCGCACAGTGGCTCACACCTGTAATCCCAACACTTTGGGAGGCTGGGTCAGGAAGACCGCTTGAGCTCAGGCATTCCAGACCAGCCTTAGCAACATGAGGAGACCCTGTCTCTATAAAAAATAAAAAACTTAGCCAAATGCGATGGTGTGTGCCCATAGTCCCAGCTACTTGTGAGGCTGAGGTGAGAGGATCACTTGAGCCCAGGAAGTTGAGGCTGCGGTGAGCTGGGATTGCACTTCAGTCTGGGAGACAGAGAAAGACACTGTCTCCCCCAAAAAAGGGGAGGGTGTTGCAATCAAATGCCTACAAAGATCCAGCATATAAAATTGGGTGTAGCTGACCAGCTGTCCATAAGAAGGGATGAGTTGGGAGTCAGGGAACTGGAGAGGCAAGCCGTGTAGACCAAAGGAGACCCCTCTGCTGGCAAGGATAGTGGAGGCCACCAGGTTGTAGTTCTTGTCTTTGGTTACTAAAACTAACTAGTAGTGACGGATGAGGAGAGAAAGAGAGGTTAGTTAATGGATACAACAATACAGTTAACTAGAAGGAATAAGATCTATTCTTCAGTAGCACCATAGGGTGACTATAATTAACAATAATGTAGTGTATATTTCAAAATAGAAGAGTAGATTTGGAATGTTCTCAAAACAAATAAATGATAAATGTTTGAGGTGATGGATGACACAATTATGCAGATTTGATTATTGTATTTTGTATGCTTGTGTCAGAATATCACACACATCCCATAGATATGCACAACTACTATGTGCATGAAAAATTATCTAAATAATAAATAAAAAATAAAATTATCTAAATAATAAAAGCTAGAAAATCCTAAGTACTTCATATACATCACTTAATTTTTTTCTCATGCAGCAACCCAGAATACTGCCAAACCATAGAACAGTGCTATTGGCTTGCACAGTTCCCTATAGATCTGCCCCCTTCCAGGCAGCTATGAGCTAGGGGAGAAACAGGAGCAACAGAGCAAGAAGATGCTCCCTGACCCCAAGGCTGTGTCAATGCTTCTCTTTAACTAGACTCCAGAAACCAGTGTGTGCTGTCATGTTTTGCTTAAATCTCACAATTTTTTTTTCTTTTTTTTTTTTTTTTTGAGACAGAGTCTCTGTTGCCCAGGCTGAAGTGCAGTGGTGTGATCTCGGCTCACTGCAAGCTCCACCTCCCGGGTTTACACCATTCTCCTGCCTCAGCCTCCCGAGTAGCTGGAACTTCAGGCACCCGCCACCACGCCCGGCTAATTTTTTGTATTTTTAGTAGAGATGGGGTTTCACCATGTTAGCCAAGATGGTCTCGATCTCCTGACCTCATGATCTACCCACCTCGGCCTCCCAAAGTGCTGGGATTACAGGTGTGAGCCACTGCACCCGGCCAAATCTCACAATTTAAGACAATAATATTAATCATAGAAACAACGAAATTAAAAAATTGGCAGATATTAGCTCTAAAGCCAGATTCCAGCTTTTCATAAAATTTCAGAAAATCTGACAAGCCAGAGATGCATGATCATGTGTCAAGACTCACCTGGAGCCTAATATCAACAAGGCCCACCCCTCGTGGTGGCTGTAAACGCCATGGCCAAAGGCAGAAACCACCGGTTAGTGGGGCTCATTCATGCAGAACAAATGATTCTCACTCACCTTCGTTCCACATGAAACTACAACTCCCTGAAAAACAAGGCAGCTTCAGTCTTACCAGGCAAGGACTTTTTCATTAGCTTTCTGATGGTCAATATTATCTACCTCATTTCTCTTGTAGGCAAACAAATAACTAAAAGAAAACAATCACATATGATAGCCCCTAAATGTGTTTTTTTTCTTACTGACCTGAATTAATTACATGGTAATCATAAATGAGGCTCATGTTCATTTCTTCATTTGCTAGATAGTTATAATAGTTAAATAGCTAAAATGGTTCATGGTCTATCATTGAACCATGATTGTATTGAGTTGACCGAAGACAAGAGACTGTGTTAAGTCTCCCAGAATCACAGCAGTAGAAGAAGACATGAAGCAATCCCCTCGAATGAGCTGAACAACAGTAGGAACAATTAGTTTTAATAGTTAAGATTCCCAAGACTTCCTCTCTAATCTTTCATCAAAGCTCTCAAAATTGTTTAGTTTTTCAAAATAAGCAAAAGTACAATTGTGAGTATACATGTTGGTACGAAGTGATTCTATATTCTTTCAATATAATGGTGACACTGATTGGGGATAACTTTCTTCACCTCTTTTCCTGCATTTGCGCAAAAAGGATAGAGCCAGAGATGGGTTTATATGCACAAGGCATTCTATTGACCTCTTTGGGTCTCAAAATTTATTCATTCACTCACTCATTAATTCATTCAACTCACATCTACCAAATGCCCACTATGGGCCAGGTTCCTTCCAGTTCAACTATTTCTTGAATGATGAATGGAATTTACCTGATTTTAATGCAAGTTCATTGATAGGCAGACATTTTATTCATTCCCCACTCCTCCCCTTTCCAATTCTGGCTTTGCAAGATAGGAAACACTATATACACATCCACCTTAAGCAGTGGGGAAGGGAAGTCAGTCTAAATGGGGCTCTGAAAGAACCCTGGAAGCACATTCTGCAAGCAGATTTAGAAACTTCTCTGTAGTGTCTTCTCACAGAATAACGAGGGGAAACCAATTGGTAATCCAACCGCTGCATCACAAGGCTTAGCTTTCTTGCCTGTCTTCCACACTGATCTGCATGTTCTTCAAGGTCCATGTGGCAGTGTGTATTAAGCATGGCTTTTGGGGTCTGATAGACCTGAGTTTAAATCTTGGGTTTGTACTTAACTTGCTGTGTCATCTTGGGGTGCTTACTCAGTCTCTCTAAACCTCTAATCATTCATTGAGTAAACTACAATAAATAATAATTACATCACAAAGTTATATAAAAAGAAACAATAAATAAGGCTGATAACATGCACATCACAATATGAGGCACATAGTAGGTGTCATTTGGGATCATTCCCATGTCTCCAGGGGCAACGCCTCATTTGTCCATGGCCCCAATATACTCACTACTCAGAGAACATGTTTTGAACTAAAAGAAGTGTTTTCCTGCCTAGCTCACCATTTGGACTGGCCTCCTTTTAGTTGGAATTAAAAATGTTGGTTCTTATTACTTTTATATCCCTTAGTGTCTCTAATGCCTCTCTCCAGACATAAGGATCATAGTCAATTTTTCCTCCTGAAACACAAAGATTGTCACACCAGAAAATCTAAAAGCACAAGAGATTCAGGTCTTGTGTTTTGGGTTTTAGTTTGCAACTTGGGTGTATAACTTCTCTGAGAGAAAAGACAAATCTTAAATTATGGCATCTTAGCCAAATGTGGGATGATTTCAAGTTGCCTTAGCTAGAGATCTCCTGGGGTTGAGGTTGAAGCTACAGGTCCCTGCACAGAGCTGGCTGTTGAGACTTCACAGCTCACCTGCTTCTGGCATCCTTGATATGGAGCAAGCTTGAAGCCTCACACTGATACTGCAGCAAATAACTCAGAATGCTTTGTAAAAGTTAGTACATGTTTATTAGGAACTTGGAAGGGCCTTGAGATTCCAAGACCACTCTGCCAGAAAGAATATGTGCATGGTTGAGGAGTATCTCATTTCTTTCCAAAACTGTCTCCCACTTTCCCTACCTATCTACCAAATGTTATTGTCATTGTCCCAACCCCCAGGGATATTTTGAAGTTAAATTGAGTGTCATACATGAGAAAGAGCTGTAAAATACATCATGCATACAACTACTCCATTATTACTGATGAGGCAATCGGGTAGCATTTCAAAGAACATGGGCTTCAGGGTCAGATAGAATTAGGTCTGAAGTCCCACTTTTGAGCCTCAGGTTCTTATCTGGAAAATGTAGATAGCTACCTTGTAGGATAGAAGTTGGCAGTGTTTCACATCATCCTTGGCAAATAGTGTGTATATGGTGACTGATAATAAGAAAAAGACAGAACGGGTGCAGTGGCTCATGCCTGTAATCCCAGCACTTTGGGAGGCCGAAGCAGGTGGGTCATCTGAGGTCAGGAATTCGAGATCAGCCTGGCCAAGATGGTGAAACCCCCATCTACACTAAAAATACAAAAAAATTAGCCAGGCATGGTGGCGGGCATCTGTAATTCCAGCTACTCAGGAGGCTGAGGCAGGAGAATCACTTGAACCTGGGAGGCAGAGGTTGCAGTGAACGCCACTGCACTCCAGCCTGGGAAACAAAAGTGAAACTCCGTCTCAAAACAAACAAATAAGCAAACAGAATAAAAACAACGATATTAATAGAATAGTAACAATAGTTAACATACATTGAACATTTTCCATGTTTCAGGTATGGTATTAAATACTTTGCATGCTTTATCCCATTTATTCCTTGCAACAACCCTGAAACTGATGCTATTATTATCCCCACTTTACAGATTAGGAAGGAGAGGCCCAAAAAGATGAAATAATTTGCCCAGATTCAAACTATATGGGCTGATCACAGCCCTGAGTTCAGAA
Organism: Colobus angolensis palliatus; assembly: GCF_000951035.1. Taxonomy (NCBI): domain Eukaryota; kingdom Metazoa; phylum Chordata; class Mammalia; order Primates; family Cercopithecidae; genus Colobus; species Colobus angolensis. The sequence continues at coordinate 2,866,082 of NW_012115722.1, read as the reverse complement.
GCAAGATGTTTCCATGAGAGCTAACATTTATCATTATCATTATTGGAGCTAGGATGTTGATTCCAAGTCCAATGCCTGTGCCCTGCACTTACTTCCTTTGCAACGTCTGTCATGATGCCAAATCATTCCAATTTTTCTTGAGTGATTCTGATGTTGGGAACCTTATAACTTGTGACTGCCCTGTCCATCATCAAAATTCCATGACCCTAACATTTCTTCAAGGACTACAGAGGTTCGTGCCCTTAGAAATAGCCAGGAACAACAAAAGACCGAGGAAAAGTAGCAGATTAAAAGACAGTGAAGAAAAAACAGCAACCAAATGCAACGTGGACACTGAATTGCATCCCAGACACACACACAAAAGAACATTGGGGAAAGACTGGTGAGATTCAAATAGGGCCTGCCATCTAGTGAATAGTATTGTACCAATGTTAATTTCCGGCTCTTGATCATTTTACTGTCGTTGAGGAAGATGTCAACATGAAGGAAAACTGGGTGAGGAGTATATAGGGACTCTATAGTTTTGCAACTTTTCTGTAAGTCTAAAATTAGTTCAAACTAAAGTGCGGTGGCTCACGCCTGTAATCCCAGCACGTTGGGAGGCCCAGGCAGGTGGATCACGAGGTCAGGAGTTTGAGACCAACCTGACCAACATGGTGAAACCCCGTCTCTACTAAAAATACAAAAATTAGCCAGACGTGGTGGCGTGCGCCTATAATCCCAGCTACTCAGGAGGCTGAGGCAGGATAATTGCTTGAATCCGGAAGGCGGAGGTTGCAGTGAGCCGAGATTGTGCCACTGTACTCCCACCTGAGCAACAGAGCGAGACTCTGTCTCAAAAAGAAAAAAAACAGCAAAATATACATATATAGATCCAGAAAACAGGAAATTTGAACAAATGATAAGAGAAGAGAGACTTTTGTTTTGTTTTGTTTCTTTGTTTTCTAAAAGGAGAGGAGACCCGTAAGAGAGCATTACTGGGGTTTTGTTCTGCACAGAACTAACATCAGAAGGAAACGAAGATGCATTGGCAAGCCCCGCTGTGGGCTTCCTGGCTGGGGGATGAGATTGTTCCTAGACATCAGAGGATCCTCTCCCATGCTCAGCACACACCTTGTCTGCACTACCTCACACTCAGATACCCCACCATATGACTGTGCTCCTCCAGCCTCAGCAAGCCTGAGAAACATAAAGAACACGGATTATGATTTAAAAGTCCTTCTCGCACAGAACAATTCTGGATCTAATGCAACCCCAAAGGAACTGATGGCAAGCCCCATGGAGCAGGGGTTACCTTGGGACACAGCATAGTGCTTAAAAAGCCAGTTGGTAAATACGGATTTATAATGGCTCAATTCAAGATTTTTTAACGTTATGATGGATTTATGCATGCATAACCACACGCTAAATCAAAGAGCGCCTTACAATTCACCATGGGGTTATGGTTTCTACTGAATTCTTATCACTTTTGCACCAACTTGAAGTAAAAAAATCAGCAAGTCAAACCATCGTAAGTCAGTCAAGGACCCTGTGCATTGTCGCCAGCATGAAATGCACTTTTGACTCAGGACGGGTTTATTGGGGTAGAGCTCCCTTGTGAGCTGAGAGGCATCTTTGCGTCAGTGAGTGGATGGGAGGTGACTATTAACTTGCCATTAACCAGTCCTTTGGGCCTAACAAATTCAGTGTTTAGGATGAATTTTGAAAATAGTGAAGTTATATAGATTATATGTCTAAGAAGTTATATATTGAAGTTGTATCGATTATATGTCTAAGAAGAACTTTGAACTGAATATGAAATTGCCTCTGATATTTGTTATGAGCTTGACATTTGTGGAGACTTTTAGAGACTAAATCCTTTTACAACATACTGTACCTATATATTATGATGGGCTAAAAAACATGGAGTGTTTATTAATAGGCTTCTGAAGTATCTCTTTCAAATAAAACTAGGAGGCATGTTTATTTATTTGTTACTTTTCTCCATTTGGAACTCAGGTAGGTTGCTATCATTTCCCTGCTCAAATCCTTCCTTTCCCATGTTATACATTTATTTGCTTATTGTCTGTCTTCACTGCCTGGATGGAAATTCCATGAGACAAGGACTATGTGGCTTTGGTCAGTACCATACTCAAAGGGCTAAGGGTAATATCTCACAGAATAGGTGCTCAATAAATGCTGATCATATATATGATGGTTTGTCACCTAGGAGCAGTTCCCTACAAGTAATAAAGTGCTGTCACAGATTTTATCCATATCCCCTAAGAGCTCCATGGGGTGTTTGGAAATCAAGGTATTGAGAGATGAAGGTCCCACAGCCAACAGAGAGCCGCACTCCAACTTAGAGTTTCAGACCTCCTAATGGTGGCAGCTTTCCTCACACACCACCATGGAATGCCACCAAACCAAAATCCCCTCCACTTTCAGCCCCCACCTGGCCACCAGGCACCTAGTCAGGCCTCAGGGTCCCCACTTTCCCCCTCACTGTGTGTCAAAATATGCCTTCGATGTACGTAATGTACGTACAAACCGAGTTGGTTTTCTTTTTCCCACCAAGTAGAAAAGTGTCTTGCCTCCTTTCATCAGCTTTTCAGTGTGAGTGTCATTCCAATAAGTGCATTCTCGTAATCCCAGGACACTCCCTATCACAGCATTTCTGATCCCTGCAGAAGAATGTCTTTTATTCTTAACTCTGCCTCATTCTCATACTGGGCTCAATGGGATTCATTAAGGCAATTATTTTTTTGCAAATGAATCAGCATCTGAGCAATGAATCTGATAGGGAAAAACCCCTTTTACTGTTTTTTTTTTTCAAGTCAGCAGATTCACTGGTCATTTCCTTAATGGGTACTAATTCAGTCCTTCATGAATAGGAGGTTGGGGCATCGCTTGAAGACTTCTTAGATCAGAAGAAAATTCAGAAACACTCCTGACTTAAATATATATATATATATATATAGGATCAAAGGGATACATCAATTATACCCCCACACTCCCCCAGCCTCCAGGCTCAAACAAAGGAGCAGCACTGGAGAAGAGGGGGTCCGGAAGTTCTCCTGAGCATAGAAGAGGACCATTCTCTTTGACTAGATGTCACTGCGGGTAGCACTAAAAGGCCAAGTTTCCACTACCCCCAATCTTAGTTTTTAAATCAACACCTACCTAAAAACTTCCATGACTCTAGAAGGCACAGTTCTCCATGCCTTGTTTCCTGGTTCTTACTCAATATTCTGATCAGACATCACTGTCTCCACTTTATAGATGGGGAAACTTAGATTTGTCCAAGTGCAAAGCTGGGATTGGGGAGGGGTGGCATGAAGAAAGCCTTGGTTTTGTGTGTCCTTCTGAGATCATGAACTCTGGAATGAGACTGCTGCAGGTGTTCCAGGGTCCTGTGCTTGCTAGCTATGTGACCTTGGGCCGGTCACTGCTACTCAACCATTTCCTCATCTGGGAGCAGGGAATAGTAATAACACCTAACTCAAATAAAACAGCAGATACAAAGGCCTTGGTGCAGTATCTGGAATACAGAGAGCAGTCACAAATGTTGGCTTTCACTGCTGTTATTTTCTGTAGTCTTCTCCTGGGGTAACTGTTCCTGGGTAAATGAGATTATAGACCTAAGGATCTCTCTGAATTTCTACGAGATGGTCACTCATCTGAAGGTCCATTGCTGTGAGTCAGCTAGAAGCATTTTTTTTATATTTATGATAAAATGAGACTAGAGATTTTGGCTCCATGCTGGTTTCTCCATTTTTCCTGTGGAACAACCTTATAGGTGAGCTTCCCTCCCAATAAAGCTTCTGTCATCACTGGGGAACTAAACTCTCTGAATCTTGAAACAGAATTCTTCTGCATAGAATCCCTTTCACAGAAAAGCAAAATAATTCAGTTCTGTTACAGAGAGGCAGAATTCAGGGTGCATTCAACACCCAAATTCAACTACATGGGCTCTCTTTTTATGTAATTCAAAACCAGCACACAATTACGTTTTGCGTGTTGCTCTGTTATGTATATTCTGTGTATATTTTCTGTTGACACATCCATGTTACTACAGAATTATATCCATAAGATCTAGATTTCTGAGCTTTCTTGTTGGACAATTTACAAGTTCCAAGGATAACTTCGACCACTCAACATTTTCATCAGTCTTTAGCATCTAATCTCTAGGTTAGAAACAACACTGCTATACTCCACTCTTTCTGAAGCACTCTTCTGTTTAGAAGCTCAAAGCCATCGCCTCTGAATTCCTGATGAGGCCAAAATGAGGTAGCAATAACTGAGGGTTAGTCATCTAACAGAGAGGATAACCAAGGCCCAGAGAGAGGTCTGCCCCACCTTCATGCATGGTGATGTAGTGAGTTCGTAAAACCCAGAGAATGCTTAGGTGAGTCCACATCAGAAATCAGCCAGTGGCTCCAGCATAACAAATGAGATACACTGGCTGTTCATTTTCTAATGTAAATTCTAGATGGGAACCAGGGAGGGAGGAGAGCAAAAGAACAAATTGGATGTAATCAGAATCAGATTCAAGATAAACTGCTAATGGTTAATAGGGTCAGCCACCCAAGCAGCAGCCAGACCTGGAATTTTCCACTCTCACTCTCTGCCTGACATTTGCTAGAGGCCACATGTGCATTAGTCTACAGTTCAAGTAACCAGCTCCTGGTGCTGATGAAAGGCAGGAGAAACAAGGGGAGTTACCTTCCACTCTGGCATGGCCAGGGTAAGGGACGGAATTCCTCTTGGAGACAGATGATAATCATAACAGCATAAAAATAACACCCATCCCCTTCATCAGCATTGCTAACAACATTAAGAATTAACTGGCTAACTCTGCAAAAAGGACTTTAAGTAGATGGCCTCATTAAACATTCATAACTATCTTTGAAATAAATAGATATTCTCATTTTAGAGATGAGGAAACTGAGAATATAAGGAACCAAGATATTGACAGGAAATCACTCAGCTAAGAGGAGGCAGAGCCGGGTTTGGAGTGCATAAGCTCCAAAGGTTTGTTATGTGCTATATCAATACACTTTTAGAATGTTTGAAAAATAATTTTAAATTTTTACTTATTTGGCGTGTACCTCATAGGTCACAAATCACTTTCAGATATTAGCGTTCCTATTTTAAAGACCGAAAAAAAAAAAAAAATAAAGACAGCTCCAATCAGTATGTAGAAATACACTTCCAAAGAAGTAAACAGAAGGGGAAGGAAGCACTTGAGTTCAGCTACTCTTCTCTCCAAAACATACCCACAGTTACCTAGGAAGGCAGGAAAGAGTTAGTGTGGAACAGTGCCATAGCCTAGGCTTTTCCATGTTAATGTCCAGCTAATATGGGGTGACTTCAACCCTGTGCTGGATGAAAGACAGACAAGGAGAAGGAAGGGAATGAGATGAGCTGGAATGGGCTCCTGGGCCAGATTCTCTGCCCAGGCCCAGCACTTGACAGGTACCCTGGCAGTCAGAGATACCACGAAGACAGACACAAGACAATGTGTTATCACATTCTCTGATTCCATCCGCTCAGTGTTAATATAAAACCACCTCACTTAGACATATTATACTTCTCCATGGAAAAGAAGAGATTCCATGTGAATACAGTCACGGCTGCAAAAGTTCTCTTTTTTAAGCTTCATCAACTATCAGAATATTCAAGTCCTGGAGTTGCAATGGAATCCTTGTGGGGAAAACTCAATTAAACCCACTACAGAATACACACGGAACAGGACGGAGGGAAAAGAGCATGAGAAGGGGGAAAAAAGACATTTCTTTTGAATAATAAAGCTCCAGATTTAAAATTAGACTGTACAATAACAGCCTTAATTCCTGGAAACCCAGATGGGGAACTAAATACATAATATATTGAGAGGAATTTGCTTTCACAGACTTTGAGGATGTAATACGTCTTTTGGCACTTCACACATCCTTGGTGGGTATTTCTGCTGAGTGGAGGAGGCTGTTAACCACCTTTTCATGGAAAACATACCTCCATCTCGAGGCAGAGGTTAAGTTCTTCTCTAGCCAAAAGAAGCAATCCATAATGTTTCACTATGGAGCAGGTCTCACAATGAATAGCAGTTGGCAGAGATGGATAACTTAATATGACTCTATTCGGCAGTGCTGTAAATGTATCTGTCATCTCTAAGACTGGTTGAAGTGGTCAGACGCCACTTGAGATCCCGAGCAACATTCTGGTTCTTTCAGAGGAGGAGCATGACTGCTGAATGCTCACCTGAATAACAACCACAGCATGAAACACCTCTCTAGTATGTATTTAAGCATCTACTATGTGTCAAGCTGCTGAGTAAAAATCTTGGCTTTAACTACTTGCAAACTCTGTAATCCTAGGTGGATAACCAACTCTAGTTCAGTTTTTTTCGTTTATCAAGATGGGATCAATAGTAATATCTGCCTTACAGGGCTGTTGTGCGAAGCTCTTGAAGTAATGACAGGTATATAGTAAATGCCTAATAAAGATTAGTTGTTGTTACCTTAACCATCTCAACCAGGGCACAAACTACTGGGAGGCAGGGGGCCTTGCAAGAGGCAGTGTTTAAGGGGCACTCACTTTCAGGGTCACGCATGCTTGCTTCTGTAAATGTGGCACTGCACAAACCTCACTGGTGTTACTCCAGCACCTGCCTGGATCTCAGCCTTACAGATGCAGAAAGAGAAGCCCAGAGAAAGTGAAGTAACTTACTAGAATCCACCCAGTAGGCTATATGCAGAACCTGGATTCACATTCTATCTATCCCCTACCAGTGGTCATTCTATCATTTGACCACATCACACTGCCTGAAAAGTGAGGTTTCTGAAAATGAACTTTCAACTTCCAAATTCTGGTCCTCGATGTCAGGATCCTGAGCAAAACCAAACAGAATTGTCAGATCATGTAGCCTTGACGTGAAGAGATGGCTTATTTGCTGGGACCAAGAAAGCAGAGAATAGCACCCCAACATGAAGAGGTCCCTGCTAAGTCTCTTTCAAGGCCCAATTTAGGTGCTAAATAATGCAAAACTGCTTACCCTTGGAAAGTGGCTGGAGCAATGAGAAGTACATTTCACTGGTCAATAGAAAAAAAAAAAAAAAGAAGAGATACATGATTCTCTGGCAAAACCTTCCTTATCAGCTCTGTTGGGGGAAGGAAAAAAAACAAGGCAAATAAATGACAAAAGCAGAGGAAGCATCAATCATGCCGTAGTTGGTCTGCCAGTTCCGGCTGCAGGCATGCAACTCACAGGCCAACCTTTGGCTCAGAGAGGCTGGGCTCACCCCAGCTCCAGGCAGGAGAGAGAGGTGTGAGCCTGGCTGGAAACCAGAGCCTCTCCTTCTCTTTGCAGCTCTGCTCCGCCACTTGCTTTCTCTGTGACTCTGGTAAAAGTAGCTACATGCTTCTGAGTTCCCCAGCCATTTCACACATCATCTCAGCATTCTTTCCCAGCTCCAAAGGCTTGGATCCCCACAAATACAGTAGCGAAAAGAATATTCTGAAGTCTCATCTCCTCTCACTTCATCCCTCTATCATCTGGAAAACTTTCTAGATCCTTCCTATGTGATGTCTTGCCATTGTTACTTTTTGTGGTTGTTTAGTAAGAACCAAAAAAAAAAAAAAAAAAAAA
>NW_012115722.1:2856409-2858125 GCF_000951035.1 Colobus angolensis palliatus | reverse complement strand
ACGCCTGGCTAATATTTTTGTATTTTTAGTAGAGACGGGGTTTCACCATGTTGGCCAGGCTGGTTTCGAACTCCTGACCTCAAGTGATCCATCCGCCTCAGCCTCCCAAAGTGCTAGGATTATAGGTGTGAGCCACCGCGCCCAGCCCGTTTGTTCTTTTATTCATTCATTCCTTCTTCATTAACTCAGCAAACGTTAATTGTGGATCTTTTAGGCACCAGGCTCTGTGCAAGAGGCAGAAATCCAGAGGTAAATAAAACAGAGTCGTTATCCTGACAGAGACAGTGTAGCAAGGTCTTTCAGCACATATATTTTTGAATCTAACAAAGCTGGGTACAGGCCCCTACTTTAGCTGTTCATAAGCTCTCTGACCTTGGGCAATTTATTTAACCTCTCTCTGAACCTCAGGTTAATTTCTAGAAAATGGGAATAATAATTTCAACTGGTTAGGGAACAAGTGAGGATTAGATGTGCTGATAATGTAAACCACTCAGCACAAGATCTCAAACACAGAAAACAGGCAATAAATAGCTGCTTTTATTATAAGCTTCAAGAACATTTTGAGTTGATGGCTGGGCCAAGCATGGCAAATGGCTATTTTTGTTTAATGATTTTTGTTTCGTCTCGCAGAAGGCAGATCTCCCACGTGCTGATGAATTTTGTGGCAGCCAAGAGACGGAGAACAGACTGCCTGCCTGGTTCTCCGTGGAGTGGAAGCCAGGGGATTTCACAGACCACCCTCCAGCCCCAGGCTTGGCTATGAACCTGAGGAATACTCACCACCTCACATTAAAAAGGTCCGTTTCCTTCCTGAATCAAAGGAAATGCTATATCCTTTGGCAATACAGCTCAAATAACTTCAGCAGCTCCCACAGTGGTGGTTCAGACACCCCACCCGATAGGCAGACGCTTTTCTTCCCCTCCAAGTGCCAAGCTCCAGGGTTTGCCCAGTCTAGTCAGGGATCCCCAGCCCCAGGCCAAGAAAAGCCACTCAACCCTGATGAGCCAGGCCTTAGGCCAGATCAGAGCACCTGCCTGGGGCAAGCTGGAAAAGTCATTGCAGGGTAAATCCCAGACATAAGACGCCCTGTCACCATAGTGAGGGGGACACTCACCAGAAGGGACTGCATCCATCCCCTTGCTGCAGTCTGAGCACTGTCGGCATGCACCTCCGCACAGAAGGTTTTGTCATTTGGACTGTAATAAACCCCACTTCCTGAACCCCATGCCCTTCCAGGTTCTGCCTCAACCATGCCGTCCCTGTGTCTACCCTTGCCCTGTTCAGAGCTCAGAGCACCTGCAGCTGAAGCCATTTGGAGGAGCCACTGGAGGCCTCAGGTGCAGCTCACATGTGCTAATGAAAAGTGCTCTGGCCACCTTGGAGGACAGGGGGAGCGTGCTCCTGCTAAGGCAGTAGGGTTCAAATTTGGCTGCAGGCTAGAATCCCCTGGGAGCTGCCACAGTCCTGATGGCCAGGCCACAGACCAGACCAGATAAGCTGAAATTTCTGGGGACAGAACCTAGGCATCAGTATTCTCTTAAGTCGGCCAAATAATTTTTACCAGCATGCAGCCAAGTTTAAGAACTACCTAAGGAAAGAACACTAGGCAGGGCCTACCCATGGTGTCCTTCTTACCTCTCTCTCTTTTTGCTTCCATTTCTCTATTCCTATTTTCTTCTCTCCTTCCTTCCTTCCTTCCTTCCTTCCTTCCTTCC
>NW_012115722.1:2812325-2856319 GCF_000951035.1 Colobus angolensis palliatus | reverse complement strand
CTTCCTTCCTTCCTTCCTTCCCTCCCTCCCCTCCTTCTTTCGTTCCTTTGTTCCTTCCTTCCCTTCTTCCTTTTTCCTTCCTCCTTCCTTTTCTTCTACCCTTCCTCCTTACCTCCCTTTCTCATTAGTTACTGAAACAGCATATTTCTGTAGTTAAAACCCAGAATTTATCATCAGACCATTCTCATTTTTGAATTCCGGCTTTGCTGCTACTAACTGTATGACCCAAGTTGAGTTACTTCACCTCTCTAAAGTGCATCTTTCTCATTCTATAAAATGGAGAAAAATTGCCAGGCACTGTGGCTCACACCTGTAATCTCAGCACTTTCGGAGGTCAAGGCGGGCGGATCACCTGAGGTCAGAAGTTTGACACCAGCCTGGCCAACATAGCAAAACACCATCTCTACTAAAAATACAAAAATTAGCTGGGCATGGTGGTATGCGCTTGTATTCCCAGCTACTCCGGAGACTGAGGCAGGAGAACTGCTTGAACTCGGGAGGTGGAGGTTGGAGTGACCCTAGATGGTGCCACTGCACTCCAGACAGAGTGAGACTCCATTTCAAAAAGAAAAAAAAAAAAAAAAAAGGAAATATCTTTAGGACTTGCTGTAGATAATACTTGTGAGGACTAAATATCACAGATAAATTGCTTAGCATAGTGCCTAGCAATTAGTATGTGCTCAATAAATGTGCACTCTTTTCCTTCTAGTTATTATTGTAATTATTTGCTAAGAGCTATTCTAGATGCTGGGAAGACAAAAGGAACAATGCGGGCATGATGTGTGTTCTCACATAGCTAACTCTCTTCCCATTCAATCCCTAGGTGGGGAATGACCCTAATTTGCTTTGCCGGCAGGGAGGACAGAGATTTCTCTCAATAGAAATAGTGATTATGTATTGAGCATGTCCCATGTGCTGGGCACGGTTCAATCACGCCATAGACATTTGGGGGCACCTGATAGAGAAGTACAGTACTGGACATGATTCCATCACAGGCTTCCTACCCAGAGAAGATGGTATTGATACTTACATTTTGTAGGTAAAGAATCTAAGGCTCAGGGGTTCGAGGTTGCAGTAAGCTGTGATCATGCCACTGCACTCTAGTCTGGGTGACAGAGTGAGAGATGGTATCTCTAAAACAAAAAGGGGCGTGTCATGATGACTCACACCTGTAATCCCAGCACTGTGGGAGTCTGAGAAAGAAGGATTGATTGAGGCCAGGAGTTCAGGACAGTCTGGCAAGGCCCCAGCTCTACAAAAGTTTTAAAAAATTAAAAATAAAGAAGCCTGTTTGTGAGGCTGAGATGGAAGCATTGCTTAATTCCAGGAGTTCAAGGTTTCAGGGATCCCTGGTTTTGCTACTGCACTCCAGCACTCCAGCTAGACAGCAGAGTGAGACCTCATTTCCAAAAAAAAAAAAAAAGAATGCGAGGCTCCGAGCCATTAGATATTTCATCCAGGGTCACACAGGCGGATGCAAAGCCAAGTTTTTAAGGACCATACTGCTGTTCTTCTTGCATGGATGTCGAGAGTACCTGGGAGGGAATTCTGAGGTCCAGCTAGAATCAGGAGAACAAAGCAATTCCCCAAACTGGAGGATTTTGCAGGAAAAGGACACAATCAAACTGGGGTGAGGGGTCTGGAGCAGATCAGGATAAGCGTGATGACCGGTGGTAAAGTGGGGGGTCTGGGTGAATTCAGGAGTGGGGTAATAGAGGAAAACCACCCAGTGGTGAGGGGGGTCTGGGTGAATTCAGGAGTGGGGTAACAGAGGAAAACCACCCAGTGATGAGTGGGTAGTAACTCTATTTACAGATTCCAGGACAGAAGGCATATTACCATTTTATCGAAATCCTGGCCTACTCTAATGGTCTTGGCATGCCTCAGTTTCCCTATCTGTAGCTACATCACCATTACAGGTTGACATAAAATTAAATAGCAAACTATGCGTGCTGAGCTAACACCTTGAAATATGATTTAAATGACTTATGTCAAAGAGGACTTGATTTCACAATATGGCTTTATTATCCCTAATTGGAAGAACAATAAACTGTTGGTGAAAAAAATCACTTAGGCAGCACGATGGACGCTTAAGCCAGGCCTGGCTTGGACAGGAAAGTTGAGTATTCTACTTTTAGGCTTGTAGAATGTAGGTTTAATTCAAACCCTGGTTTAAATCAAGGCCCTGCTACTTACAAGGGTGTAATTTCTTTAGGCCTCAGTTTCTTCATCTGTAAAATGGAGCTAACAATGCAGCTTTCTCATAGATTTTAAGTACAAACAAAATGTTACTATGTCAGTTAAACGCTGATTATGGTACTTCACACACACAAAGCATTCAAAATGTGCTAGCTATCCTGATTGGTAAGACAGCCATCATGTTCTCAGGAACTGCTCCCTCTCAGCCCTGGCCTTGGCTGCTTTTAGGTTCTCTGCTGAAGCCAAGTTTCTTTTGCTCTTCTGCCAGAGCTGCTTACGTGTTATTTGTTTTGTAGGGTATTTGTTTTCCAATATTTTTACTAAGTAGGACAGTTCTATCAATGAGGTCTGCTGCTTTATTGGTTGCTAATTGCCGGGGCATAATTGTTGCAACGTTACTTGGTGTTCCTATAATTCTCTAGAGCCAATCAAGGTAGCCAATTCTCTAATTATAGCACAGTGAATTCTCAGTCACCAGCATCCAAACACTTACATGCTCAGTTTATAAGAACTCTTTCCAGCACTTTTACAAGAAAGGGCTTAACTGGCAAAAGAAAGAAACTCCGGTCAAGAAGTGTTTTAAAACTAATTTTATAATTACATATGATGTATAAAATAAACATTTTGGCCAGGTGCAGTGGCTCACATCTGTAATCCCAGCACTTTCAGAGTCTGAGATGGGAGGATCACTTGAGGCCAGGAGTTTGAGACTAGCCTGGGCAACATAGGGAGATGCCATCTCTATAAAAAATAAATAAAATAAATAAAAACTTGCCAGGAGACATGGCGTGAACCTGTAGTCCCAGGTATTTGAGACACTGAAGTGAGAAGATCACCTGATCCCAAGAGTTCAAGGTTGTGGTGAGCTATGATTTCACTACTGGGTACTAGCTTGGGTGACAGAGTAAGGCCTTATCACAAAAATAAATAAATAAATAGTAAATATTTTATAATTATAGCAATAAGTATATTTTCTGAAAGCAACATCTAAAAACCATCTAAGATTTCATTCAATTCCTGTCTGGACAATCAGTGTTGGTGATTATAATGATCATAATTCTGAGGCCCACATATATACCCATGGGGCCTTGCAATATAATCAGAAATTGAACTGTCCTCAGCCAAATTTTTCTAGAACTGAAAGCATTTTATTGTGTTTAAATGTTTTCTGGAACGCGGAGCCCATCTACTTCTTCCTCGCAAGTCAAGGAATCAAAATATTCAATCCGCTAGCATCACTAAATATAAACTTTGCCTTGATACTGCAGAATAAAAAACTAATTTATTGTCAGTAATAAATCCGTGATTTTAATCTGATGGTATCATTTCTCTGCTTCCATTTTTTTTTTTTTTTTTTTAGAGCAACATTCCAAGTTTTAACACGACCTCCAAGGCCCTACTTGTTCTGGCCCTACCAATCTCCAGCTTCACCTCTTCCCACCTTCCCCACCCTCTCGCCATGCGGCAGCCCCACTGACTTTCTCTTTGTTCCTCTAACAGTCATGATTCTTCTCAATTCTGAACCTCCTTCCTTACCACCCTCTGTGACTGCTGCTCCTCCTACAGCCCATTGTAGGAGGATGGCTCATTTCTTTCCAACCATAGGTCTCAACACCAGTGCTGTCTCCACAGGGAAGCCATCTAGAATGCCAAAAGGCCATCCTCCAACTGCCAATTTTTTCTGCTTGTGTCCTGAATAACCATGATCACAACCTGATGTTATCTTATTAATTTATTAACTTTTCACTGTCTCTTCAGAATTCAAGTTCTGTAAGGAAAAGTGTCTTGTACATCATTGTGACCCCATCGCCTCTAACCAAATGATCCTTAATAAGTGCTCAATGAACAGCTGTTTAACAAAGTATGTGAATGAATGAACAAATTAATGAATGAATGGATACACATTTATGCCCCTTTATTTCAATTTTTTCCAATCTGCTTTTGCTTTATGCAAGATACACAACTGGATTTATCCACAACTGCCCTATCCTGTATCATAACAATGCTTTCTATTATTAGCTTTGCCAGTAGTACTTAGTCATCTGCATTTATGGAACATGTGCAGTTGTGTGGGGCCCTGCTTCAAATGCTACAGAGAAGAATGAAGATCAAAATCCATCACTGCTGCTGTCACAGAGTCTCCAGTCTAACTGGCAACAAGAATAAATGGATTTGGCCAATATATGGGCAGAGATATGGAAGCTAATGGCAGAGATTCTTAGTTTCTCCCTGTTATAGGCTGGATTGTATCTCCATGGCAAGACTCATATGTTGATGTCCTAACCCTCAGTAGCTTAGAACATGACTGTATTTGGAGATAGGGCATTTAAAGAGTTAATTACAATTCAATGAGGTCATTGGAGCAGGCTCTACTCCAATATTATTTGTGTACTTATAAGAAAAGAAGATTAAGACATAGAAAAACACAGAGCAATGGCAATGTGAAGACACAGCAAGACGGCAGCCATCTACAAGCCAGTCAGAGAGGCCATAGAAGAAACTAACCTTTCGGATACCTTGATCTCAGACTTGCAGCCTCCAGACTGTGAGAAAATAAACTTCTGTTGCTTAAGCCACTCAGTCTATGGTATTTCGTTATGGCAATCCTAGCAGACCAATATACTTCTCAATATCCATTTTCCCTTACTTGCCTAGTGATAGAACCCTGGTTTTGCTGGGCACCTGGCCACCTTGCTAAGACCTGCATTTCCTAGCCTCTTTTGGAGACAGAGATGGCTATAGGACTAATGAGTTGTGAGCAAAAGTATTAGGCGACCTTTGCTGCTCCTCCAAACTCTCACACTTTATATCCCAATTCTAACTCACATGCTCAGGGAGGCTATTGGTTGAGATATGCAGGAAGGGAAGGAGACACGAAGAAGTAAAAGTGATGGCAGATTCTCCTGGCCAACAGTCAATACAAAATCCCCTGCTAGCCAAAGCTCTTCTCTTCCACAATTCCTACTTGAATTGTATTGCATTGCTATGCTGGCCTGCTGGAAAATCCATCAAATCACATCTTCAAAAAAAAAAAAAAAAATCCTATAGATCCCTCTAGCAGAGCCAAGACACATCAACCACTTATACATTAGTGTTTCTGAATCCTGGTTGAGGCAGGTGTCTTGAGGAAATGGGAGACATTATTGTGGGCCAGACAGGTGTGTGGCAGGTTCTCTAGCGAGATTTTGATTATGAATGGGTCTTCAAAAGTGGGAGAAGGGCACAGTAAAAAGAAAAAAAAAAAGCAAGAAGAAGAAGTCAAAGGCAAACTTAACTTATTTCAAAATTTCCCTTGGGAATTAGTCTTGTATCTAGCATGAAGAGCAAAAATTCTCCCTCTTGCCTTGCTGGGGTCTTTGCTCCCAGAATGGAAATGCCAGACCTGTACAATGGACACTACCTTTTGGCTACATTACAAATTAAACTGGTTTTGAGGGCCCTCCGTGAAAACCTGCTACCTACTATTTTTTACATGATCCTTGTGGACCAAAAGAAATGCATTCTAAATTCCTAAGAATAAAACAAAAAGTTAACTTTTGGAACAACTTACTTGACAAGTACAGAGTCCTCAGCAATTGTACCAATCAAAGAGCAGAGAATGAGCCTAAGCCACAAAAGGCACTGACAGTGAGAGCTACTAAAAAACAAAATTATACGTGTGTCATAGATGTGGATTTCAACAGTTCTACAGTATTTTTGAATTCAGGATGATTGCTCAGTTTTTTTGTTTTGTTTTGACATTTTAGTGTCCTTTTTGTCAAACTTTTTTATTGAGAAATGTACCCACTGAAAAGTAAGCAAAAAAAATGTCCTGTACATGTGTGCAAGTGGAAAATTATGTCTTCAGCACCCCAGATGCACTTGCTCAGTCTCTCTCAATCTTCTCAAAAGTGGTTCCCTTCTGCCACTTTTCTGGTCAACCACAAAGCTTAACCACTTTTCTGACTTCTACGGTTTCACTCTTTCACTTTCTTTATGGTTTTTCCATAGCCTGAGCATGAATTTTTAAACATTAAGGCTTAATTTTTGCTTTTAAACAAATTACTAAATCCATAGAATCATACAGTATATGTTTTTTGGTGCCTGGTTTGTTCATTGAATGTAATGTTTTTGAGATCCCTTTATATTGTGTAGTTGTCATTTCATTCACTTTCACTGTTATATTGTATTCAGTTGCATGAATATATTCCAGTTTGTTTTGTATTCATATTGATAGACTTTTGGGGTTGGCTCCTATCTCTTAATTTTTTAAGCACCTTTAGGTTAAAGGACAGAGGTAACAGGCAACCTCATCTAGAAGGTGATCCTTATCAATGGGGCTTCCTTCTTCCTCTCCTACCCTCTCTACATCAGCAGTTCCTAATCCTATTCCACCCATCACCAGCTAAGCACAAAGCTCTGCATCCCGCTTCCTGAAATGTCCATCAGGCTTAGATGACTTAGGAGCCAAAAGCCTCTTTGATCACACTTTTGGACCATGTGTTTGTTCATTAATTCAACAAATAATTGCTGATTGCCAACAATATGTCAGATTGTTCTAGGTTTCAGGGTCCTGCTCACATGGTCCTCAAATTCTGGCAAACAGTTTGATGTCAACCTGCACTTTCCTTAAGAGCAGAACACATGGGAAATAGAAAAGGTAAGCATAATTTTCTCTGTGAATTTCCATGTTAATCAGTAGGAAGTGGTGACTAGGCTTCACTCATCAGACATTTTTAGCATCTTCTGGAAACTCTGATCTTTGAAGTCTTAACATCACCTGTCAAAGCAATTTGTAGTGTTCATTCCAAGAGCTTTTTGGAATATTTTGATTTTACAGTAACACCTCAAAACCTCTGCGTGAAGCAATATTTATAATAACCCCAAACTGAAAGTAATCCAAATGTTCATCAACAGATGAATAAAATGCAAAATGTGATCTTTTCATACCATGGAATATTCTTCTGTAATCAACAGGAAGGAGCGACAGATCCATGCAACAACTTGCATGAATGTCAAAAACAGACTCAGTGAAAGAAGCCAGATACAAATGAAGACTATAAATTGTATGATTGCAATTATGTAAAATGTCCAGAACAGGAAAATTTACAGAGACAGAAAGCAGGTCAGTGGTTTCCTAGGGCTAGGGGTGGGAATGGGGAGGGACTACAAGTCAGTATAAACATTGGGGAGATCAGAAACTCAAGTTAGAACAATTATATTGGTGAGACATTTTGAGGTCTAGGACCTAGAGCCTCTGATGGGCAGGAGAACAGAACACAAGGGAGTTAGGGCAATGCTCTAAATTGGGATTGTGATGCCTGCACAACTCTGAAAATTTACAAAAAGTTATTGAATTCTACATTTACAATGGATGAACTTTATGGTACAAAAAGTGTTCCTCAATAAAGTCAATACAATGGTTTTTAAAAATCTGGACATGGATTGAGTTTATTTGTTAATTTAAATTAATTTAAGGAAGGAGATTTTGAAGTTGTCACAATAACCTTTGATTTAATGGGAACTGTAACTTACTTGAGAAATAAGTTATACTTGTGGAGGGAATCACTGCCCCAGGAGAAGGCCTTTTCTTCTTACATTTTGATGTTTGATAATGGCTGATAATGAATTGAGTGCCCTCTGCGTTGGAGAGATCAGAAACTCAGGTTAGAACAGTTACATTGGTAAGAGATTTTGAGGTCTGGTTAGACTCTCTAACTTAGACCCTTAGACCCTAGGCAGGAGAACAAAGCCACCATCCCAAGAGTGAGACGCTTTATTTCAGCACCAGACATACTCCATGGTGCATGCTGTTTTCGTGCTATAAAGGCTGGTACTTTCTAAACCTGGATCCCTTCCTTTACCCCTGTGCACCTGCCCCAGTCACATGTCTGGGGCTCGTGGGCTGCCCTGGAGTTTGGGGAAAGTTTCAAGTGAAGATTCTGTCAAAGATAAATGGCCAGGCACCACAAGCAGCACTGAGCTGAAGGGAGACCCAGGATGTGGTGCCGTGAATCAGCGGAGGTCCCACAGGAGGAGTGGCGATCTGCTTATTACACTTACCTCATCATCGATCGAAACCATACAGACATCAGACCTCGCCCTGCAGGCAGCCAGCATAGCAGTTTCCAATTTATCTGAAGCAGCTTGAATCCTGCAAACTCCAAAGTAGAAGCAGGTCCACTCTGCATGGAGAGGGGAAGGGGAAGTCGCCCTTCCCCACAGCGTCTTGGGTGGAGGTGGGAAACTCCGAAGTGTCCTTGTAATTCCCAACCCAGAGATGTTGGTGTGCTGCGGGCATCTCTCCTTACCACTGTACACCTAGAGTCCAGTAAATGTTTGTCTCACAAATGAGTAAATTTGGAAAGCAGACCAACAAAATATCATGCAGAGATTTAAATCATTTTTGAGGCTGTAACGATGTGGGTAAATTGGTCCCTTGCTATTGTTTAGTAAAACAAATTACATAACATATATTCAGTATGATCCCAATGTTATTATACTTTATGTGTATACAACTGTAATAGTTATATACCAGTTTATTAGTAAACAGTTATTTCCTTTTTTGCCATTATGGGCAATTTTGACTTTCCGTTAATGTATATTTTACCTTCTAAGTTTGCTGTGTTGTATACCTATTTCTTAACAAGTAAAGATAGAAACTGAAGAACAAAGCATAGCACTTTCTTCTCCTGTGCTCCATGGTGCTTAGTTGGCCCACTCATAGAGAGTCCTCAATGTTTTTCAGTAGAATCCCCTTGACCTGCAATTTTCCCCAAGTGTGAGGGACACTCAGAGATGAGAAGCCATTGCCCAAATATCAGCCCACTGTCACCACTGCTCATTTGCGATTCCTCCTTCCTAACAGAAGCCAAATGTGGCTCCATGAGGCCTGTAGTTTACTGCATAACATTTTGTCTTTCACTTCTCACAGCAACGTGAAAGTCTCCATTGCTCTAGGCACCACTGTGCTCCATTTCACAAGACCCGCCCCTCTTCTCCACCTTTGCATAGGAGATCCCCATCGACCTTCTGATTTGGAGCCCAGAAGTTGGCTTCTCTATGCAGAATATCCACTGAACACAGTCTTGGTCCACACATTGGGCCAGATAATAAAATTCTGAGCTCGAGTGTTGACTTTTGCTTTGGCTGGGGTGATGTCTGATGTGGCCAGTGCAGCTCAGAAAGGTGTTTTGTGCTGCCTGTGGATAAGTGTGTCACAACACAGTGGAACCTCCTACTTTTGCATCTAGGGTGGGCTTCATGTGCAGTTCAGATATCCAAGTGGAGAGACACATGAACAGAACCATAGTGCCATGACTGAAGGTCAACACCATAACCAAACCTGGCCGTGCACAGCCCAAACGGGCCTTAACCCATGAGACTTGAAGGTCTCATATAAAAAGTAATTATGTCTCCCTGATACTGGCACTATTAGCATTTCTTCCCATTGAGATAAGGATAGCTATCCCCTTTCAAAATACAAACACAATTGTATGTCAATGAGTATAGAAGAGTTAAAGCTGGAAAATCCCAGTAAGGCAGGCAATCATGAACCCGAAGCATTTGCATTGGAACTGAGGCATTTGATGGTGAAAAGGAGAAGACAACCATAGAAGAAAGATTTCCGAGTGATGGAGGACAGACCTCCAGATCCCACTCAGGCTGGAAGGAATCTTCTCTTTCATGTAAAATCAGTAAGGTTCTGGAAATCCCAATCATTACACCAGTGCAGAGCAAGACACACTTTTTCTTTTCTTTAAAATACGTTGCTAGGCCGGGCGCGGTGGCTCAAGCCTATAATCCCAGCACTTTGGGAGGCCGAGACGGGCGGATCACGAGGTCAGGAGATCGAGACCATCCTGACTATCACAGTGAAACCCCGTCTCTACTAAAAATACAAAAACTAGCCGGGCGAGGTGGCAGGTGCCTGTAGTCCCAGCTACTTGGGAGGCTGAGGCAGGAGAATGGCGTAAACCCGGCAGGCGGAGCTTGCAGTGAGCTGAGATCCGGCCACTACACTCCAGTCTGGGTGACAGAGCGAGACTCCGCCTTAAAAAAAAAAAAAAAAAAAAAAATAAGTTGCTAGATCCCACACATTGGTAGAGAACCAGCGTCTCAGCTCTTCCAGGCTTTCAAGGATTCTTAAAACAGCAAATAAGCCGCAGAAAGGGCACTGAAGGAGCATTGAGACCAGCGTTCTCAAACTTGAAAGTGCATCAGAATCGCCTGGATGGTTTGTCAACACAGATTCCTGGGCTCAGCTCCCAAAATTTCTGATTCAGGGGAAGGGGATGGAGTCTCACCTTGGTTCTGCTTGGCCTTCTAAAGTGGAGAAGAGGAAGATGGAAGACAACAAATTCTATGCAGGAAGGAACACTAGATCCATTTCTCTCCATCAGCCATGGAGAAGCAGTTCCTTCCACAGCAGAATAGACAATACTAGAAAGTCCAAGCCATGAGAAAGAGTTGCAAATAACCTCTCCTCCCAAGGTGACATCATATCCTAGCACTGCACCAGTTAAGACAAGTTAGATTAGGTAAAAATCTACACCAAAATCTCAGTGCCTTTGCAGCACAAAGTTTATGTCTCACTCAAGGCAAGTCCTTTGCTCACTGAGTTATGCTCCTAGATTGAGCTAACCTTCACGTGATGGCTGTAGTCTCATGGCACCTCTACATGGACCGTTACATGATCTCCCGAGCAGAGCAGAAGGACAGGTGAAGAATTCCACTCATGTCATTGGTTGAAGCAAATCACATGATAACACCTAATATCAAGAGGGAGGAGAGGTACTACCTTCCATGTGCTCAAGTATAGAGGAGAACAAGATTCATTGGTGGATACTCATAATGTCTACCATAGTGACTCAACCGTATGTTTCTCCTTAATCACACTGCATCTTTAGAAGAGGTAGGAGGGGGTTAGAAGCCTCAAACACTCATAATATCAGAGTATACACCCACTCCAGTGAGACAGTGGTGGTAAAGACAGGATGAAAGATGCAACCTATTTTGTATTTTATTATTCCAATCATTAAAAAGCTACAAACAATATTGTGATTATTATCGTTTAATACTTTATAACATAGTAAGTAATCTGTATATGTGATAACATTTTACAGAACCATACAAACATATACACACACACACAATGACTATATGTAAAAAACTGATGATATTCTAAATAAAGCCAGCATTCTAGTTAATTACCAACATCCATTTCCAGGTTTTGATAGTGTATTATAATTATGTAAGCTGTTAACATTTGGGGAAGCTGAATACATAGGAATTCTCTGGACACTACAATTTTTGCAAATGCTTGTAAGTCTTATTATTTCAAAATTAAAAGTGGAAAAAAATTGCTGGAGAAGCTTCTCCATCCAGGACCTTTGCCCCACATCTCTGCAAATGTCCCACACATGAGCTGGGTTGTCTGAGTAAAGTCCTCTTTGGCTGGAAAAACAGGAAATCTGATTAATGTGCTGGTGAGATGGCTGCAGAAACTCACCTGCCTGTCTGCACCTCCGGTCTCTGCAGGAGCATAGATGAAATCTCTTCTTTGAAAGTTAAAATAAAAGCCAGTCAATCCCCCCTCGCACGCCCTTTACTGCAGGTAATAAGTGGGAGTCCAGGTGAATTGCTCTGTATTTCCCTTTAAATTCTTGGGATTTCGGTGACAGACCAAGGCTCTCATCTGTCAGCAAACTATTCCAGGCAGACCCATTCCTTAGCACCACAATAAAATGAAGGACATCAGGATAATCCATCAAACAAAAGCAGCTGGAAGCACCATCATCTACCAGAAACTGTATTCATTTGCCTAGAACATTAAAAATTTTTGCCACAGCTCTTCTCCCCAAAGTCCTTATTTCACCCAATAAAATAAATTTAAAGTGCATAAATGTATATTAAAAATATCTAAGCAAACACTTGCAGCTAAATAATGTTCACCCAGATGCGCCTACAATTTTTTTATCGTTAGACATGTTTCCCGTTCTCCCAAGTAAATATTTCACTGAAAATGTTCCCCAAGCAGTTGTTATCTCGATATTTTCACAATAGGATATTCTGTGCTCTACACATATAAATACTGTGAATAACTGACATTTTCCCGAAGAGACCACTGATTTCCCAGCATTTTGTAAAATGACTTTCTCCGTAATGCCAGCTCTGTGAGCAGTGCAGGGTGTGAACTCCAAAATCCAAGGCACCAGCTCCCAGGAATTGAAGCCTGAGACCTGGTGACTCCCTACAGAATCCGTAAGTGTGTTTCATTCAAGGGCACGAAGGGCTGGGGGAAGGAACTCCAGTGCTGAAGTCATATAGACCCCATTCTTGAAGGCTGTTTCTCCTACTTGCTTGACTTTGGGCTAGTTATTTAGTAGCCTGTCTGTAAAATGAGTAACAACGGTACCTGATGCCTATGGGTATGATGTGGTTGACCCTACAGCAATACTTTGTCCTCTTACATTATTTAAGCAGAGCTCATTAAGGGACTGGACAACCAGATGACAGCCCATGGTGCCCCCTGTGGCTACACCACCCCCCAGAGAATTTCCTACATTGATAAAGACCCCATGTCCACCCTTGTGAGGATTTAACATGCAGTGTCCCATTGGGCACCGGCTGTCCAGTTACTCTGTGGAAGCGGTTCTCAAACTTCAGTGTGCATCAGAATCACCTGGCAGTGGCAGGGAGGGGGGAATCTGTGAAGACAGATCTCTGGGCCCCACCCCTAGTTTCTAATTCAGTAATCTGGGAGGTACCTGAGAGTCTGCACTTCTACCAAGTTCCCAGGCGATGCTGAGGCTGCTCGTCTGGAGGTCACGCTTCGTTGACCTCCTGCTATGGAACTTCGAACTTTTTCTGTAAAAGGCAAGACAGTAAGTAAGCAAGACTTTACAGGCCAGAGTTTCTGCTGCACTTGCTCAACTCTGCCGTTGTCATGCAAAGCAACCACAAACCATCCATGCTATGTTCCAATAAAACTTTATTCATGAGCACGGAAGCGTGAATTTCATATAATTTTCACATGTCACTAAATATTCTTCTTCTTTTGATTTTTTTCTCAACTGTTTAAAAATGCAAAAAACCATTCTTAGCTCCTGGGTCATAGCAAAACAGGCAGTTGCTTGGATTTGGCCCTCGGGGTGTAGTCTGCAGACCCTACAAATAGAATACCAGGAAAGTGCAATGCTTTCATCCCCCTTTGAATAAAAATGTCTCCACTTTCTTTTCTCCATCTGTTTCTGTGTCCAGTGAGCCCACTCCTTACAATGTGCTCCCCACCGGCACTCCCACAGAGGCTGCCTCAGCTGAATCAACACTGCCTTGGCCACCGAGGTCTTGAGAGTCCCTCCTGCCCCCCAGCCCCTCCCCAAGCCTTCTCCTTTCAGCCTCACTTTTTCTCTTTTTATAGCTTTGCACAAATTTGTCTCTGTGGCAAATTTACAGCACGCACTGCTTGTCTGAACTATTTAAAGGCACAATATTCTCGACTGTGCCATAAAGCTTTCCCATTCTGTGTGTTTTATTTCTCTGTTTGAGGGCCTTTTATGAAATCAGCAGCTCAGCGGAAGGAAATCATTTGCATACTTGGCTCCATACACCTGGAATTCCTTAATTTTAGGGATTAGCGAAATGAGTCTAATAAAAAGTGGAGGCCCTTGTTAATCATCTCTGTAAAGTCCCTTCATTACCTGGTACTGGTGCCCAATCCGAGTGCTCATTTCAGGAAATTCACATTGTGCAGGTCAGTTATTGCAATTTTATGAACTGATTTGTACTTTTACATGACACGGTTTGTGTTTTTAGTGTTCCTAAAAGTTAAATGACTGTTTTCTCTCCCCTGTCCCACTCTTAAGAGGACACTTTTCAGGGTTATCATAGAGAAGGCCCAGAGGCCACGAGTGTGAGAACTGAATTACCGCCTTGTAGCCCTGACTGGTGGAGTTGGAATGTCAGCATCCGTTGTGTTGTTATTGGAGATGATCCTGATGCAGTCCTTGTTAACATGGCTTTCCAGTAGAGAACATGCAAATCCTCTTCTGTTCTGTTCTACATTCACTCCCCAGGGCATTCTGGGTGCTTCTCAGAACTTCCAAATCCTATTCATCGCCTCCCTACAGAACGGAAGAAAAATGTTTCAGTTGCCCCTGCTCTTAAGGAGAATATGATTTAAGTTAGGTCAACAGTGCAGCTGCCATAGACAACTTTCTGAAAAGGGCAGGAATATAGAACATTTACTGATTGTCAGTATGTTTCCAGTAAATCCAGGGTTCCACATGCAGCTCCTTACAGAATTGGCAAAACATAATTTGGTCCCACAAAAGTAGACAGTTCCCATAATTGGAAATTAAAACAAAATAAAACAGCAAAGCAAAACAAACAAAAATCCTCCCTGGAAGTTCTACTGATTTTTTTTCCCCCAAAATACAGCCACTATGTCACAAAGCCCAAGAACAGAGCCCATGGCTGACTGAAGTCAGCAGTTGCAATCAGGATAATTCTGTAACTGAATAATGCATGCTGGAATGCTGTTTACAGGAAATGAGCAATTTATTTTATTATCCAAATTTTAAACCCTTTTAATATGCCTCCCAAGAAGATGTCTGATTTAGAAAATTGCAAAAGAGACCTTAGGAGAGGACGAGGGGTACTCAGAAAATTCACTACCATAAAGGTCAGATAAAGAAACTTTAAAATAATCTGAATAAGACATGGTAAGTATATCCACAAAAACTACCTTTACTTTGGTGACACTAAGGGGCCAACATTACACTGAGTAACAGATAAACTGTGGAATAAAAAGCTAAAATGTAGGATTATGTTCATAGAAGTAATAAATCTGTTAGATTCCCTTTCTGCAGTAAAATTGTGTGTGTGTGTGTGTGTATGCATATCTACTGCCAAATATGTAAAATGCTTATATTAATAGAAAAATCACAACAAACTGCTAGCTTAATGAAAATGGACTGGAGGAAAGGTTTCTCTTTTCGTCTTGAAAACGTTTTGATCTTTTTTACATATTCTAATTGTACATGCATACCTTTTTTTTGGATTATCAGAGTTTATGTGGATGGGGAATTTTGGAGTAATAGTCTTGTTTTTCTTTCTATTCATCTGTATCTTTACTGAACAAATTTTTTAAGGAAATATCATTTTAGGGCTTTAATAAGTCTTTCGTTTGAACACAGAGGCAAATGTACATTTTGTTCTTAGATAAATCAAGTTCTCACACACATACTGCATATACAAGTATGTCAGGAACATATTTAAAAGGGCACCAAATTGTCAGCTTTCCCAGGGCAGCCACATTTCATGGTCTCAGAGTTCTTGGGGAGTGTCTTGGCAGTTCAGAGGGTTCCTGTCTTCATCCATCAGACTGGACCAGCTCCCCATGAAGGGTGAGAAAATAGTCTGGTAAGAAAATAGGAGGGTAGCCAAGATCGGCTGCACTCTCTAGGAAAGACACGTAATCTCCATGACATCTCTTGCTGCCTATCATAGCACTCAACAAGAATACAGATAAAAGAGCAAGAAGGACCAGCAGAGATGATTTCATCTGCCCCTTTATGTGCAGATGAGGAGCTGCAGCTGAGAGATGTGGCATGGCTTGTCCCAGACAACTCAGCTGCATGGAGCGGACTCCCACCAAGGTTACCCTCTGTTCACACTAACCACCTTCTGGAACCTCATCGACTAATGCACCCTGGCGCTGTTTAGTTCATCTGATTAACGCATTCTAAGTAGGAAAGAAGGCAGGGACCTGAGGAAAAGGGAGTTGTGGAGGTTGGTTTTAATGGAAGGCAAAACCCTTTGAGTGTCCTCTTCCCCCACAGTAGCCAGGGCCCTGAGAAATGGACATGCTAAAAAGCATAGGGTAAGTCAAGGGGATAAATAGATATTTAATAGGGGAAGGGAAGTGGGGTGTATTGGATGTATCCATGTGCTAGGCACTTTGCATTCATTCCCTCCAGTGAACAATGGGTCATCATCATCTTTCCCATTTCATAAAGGACAATAAGCAGCATGTTCAAGCTTCTGCAGCCCCTGACTGAGTTGGCTTTTGAACCCAAGACTGTCTGCATCTGAAGCCTAGACTGGAAATCTCTACACCCAACAGACTTTCAGAGAAATGCAATAGCTCAGGCAAACCTTGCTTACCTCAAACTCTTTCTAAGAAAATAAACAGATTTTGAAAGTCGGTTGCCCACTGACCAGGCCGATGAGGAAAGAAATAGAGGGAGACACTCTCTTCCCGTTAGAGGGAATAAAAGGAAATTGAACTTACCAAGCATTTAATGTGCATTAAGCAAGTGCTGCATATGTCATCTCATTGGATTTAAATGAGAGTGGGTGTGTTTCAATATTATTTTAGGGAGTAATCAAAGAATGGCCAATGACTCTCACTTTAAAGACACATGAGCTTGCAGAGGTGAAGGAGAGGAGAGAAGCTTCCCAGATAACTTCATTTGCCATAACTACAGTTTTGACTTGGGAGGTTCCAGACGTGGAGAAATGATGAGCAGCTGTGCTCCTGCATCTGCGATTGGGTGCCAGGCTGATTCTCTGCTTCAGCGCCATCTGGAGGTTTCCTCCAGACACTCCAAGCTGGTGAATCATAATTCTTTAATAATAGTAACAGTAAATAACAGCTAACTGACATCTATTGAATACTTGCTATCGGTCAGACCCTATCCTGAGAGCCTTACGCTTTTCATCGCATTTTATGTTCTCAGCAGACCCACCAGGTGAATTACTTCTATTAATTCCTTTTCACAGGAGGCTCCCAGTGACAAGAAATTTGCAAAAACAAACAAAAAAAAAAGCAAAATAAAACAAAACTATCACTAAGTAGCGCAGCCAGGATTGACAGCTCAAGTCTGAGTTTCTAACCACTCCATCCCATTGTCTTCTGAGCAACAAGATTCATAAAGGACCTTGGCTAAACAAATAATTGCTGTTTATATCCTGTCCGTAATTTTATGGGATACAGCTAGCAGTTTTAAAGGGCAGGAAATTTAAATTTTTATTTCTCCATTCCCCACCTCCTGCTCACTGGAAATCAAGCAGGGATGTTGATATGGATGTGCAGACCCTATCACCCTCTCTGACCCTCTCTTCCTCCTCATTGACTGAAGAAAAGCCAAGGGCCCTGTTACCTGTCTGTGCTCACATCCCGTCATCGAAATACCAGAAAGAACCAGCTTGACTGTTAATCACCATTGTGAAAAGTGAGCCATCGACTTATCCCTCAGTACTCCAAGGCCACCCCAAGGATAAAGCTTGGCGGTTGCTACAACTGACCCCTGGATTTTTACCAAATCCATCTCTCCCTCCTGAGCACACAGCTAGGTTCAATGCCAGGCTGAGAGACTGAATTCTGGAAGTGACATGTGCCCCCTTGGAACTGGTACACACCCTTCCCCAGCCCCAGCCTCAGAAATACTCTCTCTCTTCCTATTCTACCAACCAGAAACAGGGTGACTTTGAAAGCCATGTATTGAAGATAGCAGAGCCCCCAGATAGAAAGAGACAGGACCCCTGAATCACTGTTTGCAGAAGAGTTCTCTGCTGATCAAGAATATCAGTTCAGGATTTTATGTGTGTGAAAAATAAACTTTTACTATAAAATGCACTGCTCTTTGGCAGTTGTTTATGGCAGCTATTCTTACCCTAACAAATGCAGCTACTGTTTGGTGTTAACAATGGACTCAGTTAGAAATGCATTCAGGACACATATGAAAGCACTACTCCACATGGCTAGGAGTGTGTGGGCAGCAACCCAGGGCTGGGATGGTGGCTGGAGATGGTGATGCAGGGTCTTTCTTGCAGACATTCCACTCCCTCTTAGGAGGCCTATGCCCTTATGCACATCACCTGATGGTCACGAGATGGCTGCTGTATCCCAGACCCCTATTCCAGGCAGAAACAAGAAGGAAGAAGATACTGAAAGGATGATACTGATACCAGGACATAAGAAGTTTTCCCCAGACTTCTTGGCTTATGTCTCATTGGTCATAACCGTATCATGTGCCCACCCCAAGTGGCCGGAGGTCGGATGTAAATTGTTACAGAGCACACCGAGGGCCTGGAGAAATGCCACAGTGCTCTTTAGAAGAAATAAGGGGACTAGGTAGTGAGCAGTGTCTTAGTAATACACAGAAGTAGTATACAGAATTTTACCAAAGAAATATTACTTAGGTTTCTGTGCCTGGTTGTTGCTTTGTCTAAAAACCTACATATTTCCTCTGTCCCAACATACGCATTTTGACTGACAGCTCTACCTTTCCCCTGTCTGAACATCATGCCGCCTCTGACATGAATGCTCCTGTAACACATCCAGACTTTTTTTTAAGGTTTAATTTCAAACTTGCAATACATTTGATAAAGATGCTACTTCAGCTTTTGTTTGAAACGTGCATTCTTGATGTCAAGTTGGAAAAGCATGTCTATAGGAGTAAAAAGTCATCTCAGAAAGCCAAACTTGATTTCATCTTCGTGTCATCCCCTTCCCCAGCACCTTCCACCAGCTGAGCTCCCTGCCATCTCTCAGCTCTAGCCTCAGATCCTGAGTGTGCTACTCCATCAATAAAAGGACAGGTTTCAGGTCTCCTGGATGGAGAGTGCTTTTGACCAGTCACTAATAAAGAGCCAGAAGAGGATTTGCCAACACAAAAGATGGACCACATGTGAACAAGCAGGTATTTGGTGCATTCTTAAATGGAACCATGAGTTTGATTTTCCAGGCTGTTTGATCTGATCTTGAAGAAGGGAAGTACTTATGTTTGAATTAGAACTATATTCCTAAGCATAGCCATCAACCTAACCCAACATACCAGCTTCCACTGAGAAGTTGAAATTTTTATCATTCTACACCATTGGACAGATTCAACACATATGTCACTCTGGCTGAGATGAACAATCTGCATTATGCTTACAAAGGGGAATGAGTAAAAATGTGGCATCTAGTCTCAGGACTACACATTTTTCAAAAAGAAACACTGTAGAAAATGGTGGCCTTATGGCATAGTGAAGGCCAGTGTCCTGAAACTGATTTGAAATCTTATAGCTCAGATGACTGGTGTTCTTGATTATTTCCATTATGAATCAAAAAATATAAAACTGTACTGTATTTGATCCCATTTTAGCCTAAGTAGCCCAATCAACCCTATGAAGCTCATAGCTCCTGTTGTTGTGTGGGTCCTGTCTGGCTTTCTGGAACTTGAAATGTGAACTTTAGCTATTTCTTCCCCTCTCTGTACTTCTGTTTATTTATTTATTTATTTAAATATTTTTTGAGCCAGAATCTCACTCTGTTGCACAGGCTGGAGTGCAGGGACACCATTTTGGCTCACTGCAACCTCCATCTCCCGGGCTCAAGTGATTCTCCTGCTCCAGTCTCCTGAGTAGCTGGGATTATAGGCGCCCGCCACCACGCCTGGCTAATTTTTGTATTTTTAGTAGAGGCAGGTTTTCACCATGTTGGCCAGGCTGGTCTCAGACTCCTGACCTCAGGTGATCTGCTGGGATTACAGGTGTGAGCCACCGCATCCAGCCTGTACTTCTGTTTTTATTGTTCCTGAAATGTGAAGAGTAATACCTGACCTAATTATATGAAAGACATAGTACAATGAAGTGATGTATTGATAAGGATAATTACTAATTTACATTAAGCCTACTGTGTACCTGGCTTGGTGTTACCTGCTTTGTTTAGAGTAGCAATTGATCTATACTCTAATAGCCCTTTAAAATAAGAGGCAAGTTTCTTATTTATTTTGAGATGGAGTCTCGCTCTGTTGCCCAGGCTGGAGTGCAGTGGTGTGATCTCGGTTCACTGAAAGCTCTGCCTCCCGGGTTTATGCCATCCTCCTGCCTCAGCCTCCTGAGTGGCTGGGACTATAGACGCCTGCCACCGCGCCCGGCTAATTTTTTTGTATTTTCAGTAAAGAGGGAGTTTCACTGTGTTAACCAGGATGGTCTCGATCTCCTGACCTCGTGATCCGCCCGCCTCAGCCTCCCAAAGTGCTGGGATTACAGGCATGAGCCACAGCACCCAGCCAATAAGAGGTAAGTTTCTTTTTACTGCAGATGAGTGTCCCTAGGCTCAGAGAGGGTGAGCGATTTGTGGTCACATTCCTGGTATATGGCTGAGCCTGGACTAGAATTTAAGTCTGTGACCACCATCCCTAGGCCAGTTCAAAGTTGTATCCATGAAACACGTCAGTGTGATTTTAAAGAACTTAATAAAGACTTTGGAATGAAGCGCAGCATTTACTATCTGTTTGCTTTAACCTTTGCCTACAAGTGAGGAAAGAAATATGTTAGATTCTCTGAGAAACATAAAGAGGGACAGCTTAGCTCAAAACACAACTTGAAATACAGGCCCTTGGAAAGAAATCGTTCAGAAACCGAGGAAATACATCCCTATCTTCTTCACTTTACTATCACCCCTGCCAGTAGGGAGAAAAAATTACCTGAGGACAGTTCTCAGAGATTTTTTCAGAAGATTTGAATTTCGGAATATTTTTCAGAGATTTGACTATTTTTTTCCTCTTCTTACTGACTAATACATGAGGTAATGAAATGTAACTATTTGATATTTGGCCCTGTGTATCTGTCTCTCTTAAAAGAAAATTTTGGGAAATGTTGACCATGTGGGGAGGACACTAGGAGTAGCTAAGTAATTCTTCTATTGACTTTGTGTTTTTCTCTCTCCTTCACGTGTCTGTGTATAAGCAGATGGGCATCCGGCATTTCTTAGATGTAAAAAGGCATTCTCTCTGAAGCTTCCTGCTCTACCACCCTACTCACTTTGACCCCCATATGACTCTCTAGTGGAAAATATCTACATAGATGTTAAGGTTGAATAATATTCTGTTAGAGCGCTTAAAACAAAATGGCAGCCAGGTTTTTAAACAAGCATATTGGCTTGGATTTTGAAGGAATAGATGCTCCAATTATACTTGCAATATAAGTAGAAATTGCAGAAATGCATGGTTTTCCTAAACAAAGAAAACCGTAGATACATTGTTTGGTTTTAGTAACAAAATAATTTTTAAAAATTGCATGTTCCTTTCTCTTCTTCAGCTAGAAAAATTGGGATATGTTTCATGATGGGGAATGAAATCCACTTAACAAATGTGTAGTCCACTCGTTCCTCAGGGATATATATATACTGAATTACATTTCCACTTGCACTACTTAATTTAGGAATTGATTGAATGCAGTCAGGTAAAGCGTGAGGCTTTTTTTCCCCCCCTACACGTGAGTGTGAGTGATAGAAAATATCAGCAAAGGAAATATTGGTATACAGATATTACCTGATTGTAATATCTATTAAAAGAAAATGCATTTCTGTATTATTAAGGTAAAGCATTAACACTATGCATGCCCTTTGAACCAGCAATTTCACTTCTGGGAAACTATCCCAGGGAAATAATTAAGAGCATAGATAAAGCTCTTGGATTCCTATGGTTGCCATGCAAAAAAGTCTAGGCTGGCCTCGCCAAGGAAGAGAAGTCAACTGGTCATCCATCAGTCACAGCTGTCCTTGCTGTCCTAGCCAGTACCAGCCACCAGATTTGCAAGTGAAGCCATCTTAGACTTGCCAGCCAAACATGAGTCCCTAAAACTGAAGTCACATGAGTGATCCTACAAGACCAGCAGCAAAATACTCAACTGAGCCTTTCCCAAATTTCTGACCCACAAAATCACCATTCCAAACCATTATGTGTAGTCTATTTCATTTGCCTTTGGAGGTAACCTTGATAGTACAGATTCTGTTACCTACATCTCCAAAGATCCTATTAAGCAACCAGTGGGTATATTGGAAGGCACCAATGGAATGACCTGAGATGTCATAAATGCCATAGGTAATTATATTAGTTTGCCAGAGTTGCCATAATGAAGTACCACAAACTGTGTGGCTTAAACAACAGAAACGTATTGTCTCCTAGTTTTAGAGGCTAGGGATTCAAAATTCAAGGTGTTGGCAGAGTTAGTTCTTTCTAAGGACTGTGAGGGAAGGATCTGCTCTAGGCCGCTCTCCTTGGCTTGTAGAAGGCCATCTTTTCTCTATGTCTCTTTCCATCATCTTCCCTCTAGTCTGTCTCTGTGTCCAAATTTCCACTTTTTATCAGAACACCAATCATATTGAATTAAAGACCACCCTAATGAGGTCTTTAACTCGATTACCTCTAGTTTCAGTAAATACAGCCAACTGTAAAGACAGTTATGTGTTGAATGCTATTTACGTACCAAGGTGGGGGGACAGACGGTGCACAGAAAACAGACTTTCTGTCTCTTCTGCTTCATCCCTTATCTGTGTTCCAGAAAAACTTGGCACTTGGTGCTCACGCATCACAATTACAGAAGCAGATTTCTCCAGCAGCAAAAGAGTCTGGCTGTTTGGACCTCCCTCTTTGGGGGCTCAAATGGCAAAAACCCTACACAAGTCTTCTGGGCCTGCAGAAGGGACAAATAATTGAGGGCATCAGGTACTCAAGGTCCCAGCTCTGTCACTCACCAGTTCTGACTCTGTACAAATGAGATGGAAAATATTCAAGACTCCTGTCTCTTCTTCCCCACTGGATTCTGCTGGGGCTCCAGTGTCTTCTTACCATCACCATTCTGTTCATTCTTGCTCTTCCTCTCAGCTATGGCACCCATGGCTTTTCTTTTACTTCTCTATCCATCCTTGCTTGTGGAGAACTCAGATAACTCCGTCAGGATGAATGGTTTTGGCAATAACAACAACGCAACAACAACACAACTACTACAATAGCAGAACAATGAAACTACTACAGCACAACAACACAACTACAACAGCACGACAACACAACTACAACAGCACAACAACACAACTACAACAGGACAACTACAACAGCACAACACAACTACAACAGCATAACAACTACAACAATACAACTACAACAGCACAGCACCCTGACAACACCACAACTGCAATGGCACAACTACAACGGAACAACACTTGCTGAATGCTTTCTAGTGCCAAACACTGTTCTGCCCATTGTGAATGTATTACATTTTCTAATTCTCACCGTCATACATACGTGAAATATGCATTCTGCTTACACTCATTACATACATGAAGACACTGAGTCATGAGTTTAAGTGACTCTTCATAGTCACACAACTGTTAAGTGGGAGAGCTGAGATTTAAGCCCAACTCACACTATTACCCTATACAACAAAAGAAAGAAAAGAGCTAACACCATAGTAAACGTCTCTTTCCAGGCAATGAAAAGGACGATATCCCCCCATGCTCCATGTGCTTTTTTCCACATCTATTACCACCAGATGTCCCTTTTTGAAGGGGGAAAACTTTCACTGGAAAGCAAAAACATCTCATGGCTTCCATGGTTCTCTAGTATTTTCCAACCTTTTTCTTCAGTATTTTCCAACCTTTTTCCCAAGACCCCCTGTAAATGAGCACATGAAGATGTCACAGAGGCAACGGCCCAGGGACTGCAGCAACCCCATACATGGTTGACCTGAGCCCAGTCGAGGCACTGTACCTGTGGTTTTGAAACCTGTGGGCAGACATTTCCCATCTTCCCAGGAGAGCTGTTCCCAATTCTTTCAGCCAACAAAACCCCCGAGGGTGCTTCCTCCATTAGCTGGTGAGGCTGCTCTTCTCATGCACCCAACACCACTTAGGACACATGATGGGTGAAAATGACCCAACCGTGATCATCAGTGATGAGGAGTAGACCCCAACAATCAAGAAGATTGTTTTCTCCACTCAGTCCCTTAAAGGAAGAAAAGAGTGCTTAGGATCAATGATACATCTACTAAATAATGATTGAACAATGCATGCTTATCCTAAGAAGTACCATGAATCTTCCTTTTTCTTAGCAGATACAACCAGTTCTGACTCATATCCATTCAGCAACCACATCACCTTCCCAATGAATGTGAACAAGAGATGCAACATGGACTTATCTTTGGTTTGCAGAATATTCAAGTGTCTCCCACATCACCAGCCTTCTTCCCACATCATCAGCTCATCTGCCACCCATCAGTGTCTGAATATGGGGTCTCATAAATGCAAAACTTAAAGGGGCTGACTGCACTGAATTGCAACATGTTGCTTCTTTTCTTTAAAATTCTAGCACCACGAGGCTGGACTCTTTACTAGGAAAACTATGCCAGGACTCTTCCCTCTCTTGGACCCCTAGACCAGACCAAGAAGGTGAGGATACCACAGTGTTTCATGCAGTATCTATCTTCTGAATGTGGGAATAGGAGAAACATGCTGTTCTGAGAGCAGAAAGCCACCAGACAATATAAGAGGCTTCCACCTACGCTGGGCTACCCTTTTGATTAGATTTGGGAAGTTAGTACAAGGAGATAAGTTAGGTTCAAGCTATTGTGGCTGCTCCAGCCAGCCAATTAGGGAGGGTTAACTTAAGGACTACTATGTGCCAGAGACTTAGAACCCTGTTGCCCAAGAACTTATGATTCCACAAATGAAGAGAAGACAAGACAACACACACACACGTGCACACACACACACACACACACACAAGTGATTTGATAGTAATTCAAGGCAAACATCCTTCCAGGTTGACTCTGATCCAGCCGGCTACATAGCCAAGTGTTTGTCAAGAGGTTGAATCTCTTCCAATGTTTGTTTTCTCTTGTTGTTTCTCTCTGCTATGTCATCTCTTGAATTCTGGTCTCTGTCATACAACCTCACTCTATCCCCAACATTACTTGTGTCCTCTTTCGACAAGTACAAATTTAACGTTTCACATTTTTATAGCAAATATTTTCTCCATATCAAGAAGTGACAACATCATTCTTCTGATTGTTCCAGTCAAAACTTGGGTGTCATCTTCCTCTCCTCTTATGTTTTTGTCATAACTGCATCTAATTCCATATTTAAAAATATATCGGAATCTGACAACTTCTTCCCTCCCCCTCCCCTCTTTGGTGTCAAACTCTTCCCTTCCCTCCTCTTCTCCCACCACCGCATCCATCTCACCTCTGCTAAATGGTCTCTCTGCTTCCCTGTGGCACCCCACCCACAATGTCTGTTCTTATACCAGGGAGTAACCACCAATAATACCAAAGAGATGCAAAGTACTTCCAAAAGTCTCCATGATCTGGTTTCCATTACCTCTCTGACTATGTCCTGCCTCCCATAGTGCAAAAGGATTTCATTCAATCAAGCAAGTAACTGAGTTGCAAATGGAGGGGCAAAAGAGAGACAGCGTAATCACCAAGAAGGCTGAGCAGTGAGGAGACTGATAGATAAGAGTAGGATTTCCATTTGCGGAAGAGAGAGCAAACATCATAGAGAGTGGCATCTAAGCCTCTGTCTCTTTTCCTTTGCTCCTCTGCATGAAAATGAAATCCTGCGGTAATCATATTCATTGTGTCAATTTACATGTATGCCATGTTTCCTAAGATCCCTTGAGTAAGGTAATTAACACACCCTGTTCTTCAATTGTTTGTCCCTTTCTTGCCTTCCTGTGAGTACTGCAGCCAGCAGCATCTCTGCCATGGCTGGGACCTGCGTCACTCTGTCCGAGGTGTGCAATGGGTGGGTTCCTGAGGCTCTTGACTAGTGTCACCAAGACCGTGCCTGATACACTTATTTTAGTCCCTGCCCCCTCTCTTGTACAACTTCCCTCTACTTTAATAGAAAACCCTACATCATTATAACTCTCCTGTTTCTCTCGGCATTCTCAGCAGGAGTGGAGGGATACCTTTACAACCACAGGCAAATAAATGGTTCTAGGCTTTACTAAATTGATTAAATGAATTACTTGTCATCCACACACTTCTATAAGGCAAATCATCCGAGCTGATGAGACAGATGAAGGGGTAAGGTCATAAGGTCATAAGGACAGGTTAGGTTGGGTGGGGGTATCCTGTGTAAAAAAAATGAATAAAACAAAAACAAATAGATAACACAGATCCAGTGAAATAAAATACCGAAAGCCAACATTTGCCCAGAACTTTACTGTTGCAGAGCACTTCCACGGACGAAGACTATTCTCACACTTTGCTAGCCCATTTATGGATCATGACTTAGAAACTTGACTGTGGTTCATAGGTTTCAAATCCTGAGTTTTTCTTCAGGATAAATTTTGGGAGGCAGATTTACCTTAAATGCATCTATCAAAATTAGATATGCTAAATTTCCAAGATTTTGAAATCAGCCTTTGTTTTCCACTTTTCAGCATTTCTGAAACTGGGATGTACCCTACAACTGATATGTAAGTTTAATCTGGCAATGCTTCTTTCTTCTTCTTATTTTTTTTTCCCTGGAAGGCTATGATTGGATCAATGGCGTGTCTTGCGGTCAGCAGAGTCTTAGGATCAAGGAAACAGAGGGTGCACACTTGTGTGAAATGTGAGCATGGACGTGTGTACTTGCCTTTCTGGGTATTTCCATTCTTAGCTCATTTTGACTACTAAATGCATACCAACACAGCCCTAGGGTCCTGGTAGGGCCCTTGGTCCAGACTCCACTAGCCAGCCTATGGTCTTCAAGGAGAGCTACAGCCCTACACGATCGATTTCTATTCTAAAGGGAGAAGCCTCCATAAGCTCCCGGCATCATCAGTAAGCCAAGAAAACCCTGCAATTGCCATTGTTGCTATATCCCTTGAGGCTCAGAAATTACCCTTGGAGGAGTTCAAACTCTTGGAGTTCCTCGTTCCTCTCTGTGCCTTGTCCCTCTCTCTGTCAGCTCAGAGGGACACCCTCTCTGATCTGGCACAGAAACCCTCTCTTATCTGGCACAGAGGAGGACAGAGTCTGAGCTAGGACAGAGAGGGACAAGGACACAGGCCATATGCCTCTCTGTTCTGGGTTCCTATCGGAGGCACCAAGGCCAGAAACTAAACTCATGCAAGAGGGAGCCATCCTCTACAAGTAAGGAAAAGGTTTCAACATTTAAGCAGGATTTCTTTACAAATTCCTTAATTTCACCTTCCTGAATTTTACAGTGAATTTTGTCAGTTTATAAATTTGCACTATAGCTTGGCACTGGGAAGAGGAGGGGGGCAGATAATCAAACCTACGGGCGTTTTACACACAGACACTGAAAAATAAAGACCATTAGCAAAAAGCATAATTAAATTAAAATGCCAACTTGCCAAGGAAGCTCAGTAAATGGGAAATATATCAAACTGTGATAATACAAATGGGCTATTTCTCAAGGTGTGAGAATGTCAATGGAATAAACTCTGATAATTTGCTGACTTTTTATGCTGAAGGTAGAGTAATACCTTAAAAATAAATGACCACAATAACACACACACACACACACACACAACCGTGCAGTATGTGCACAACTGTTTAACCATGCTAATAGCACAAGCCTGGGAGCCCCCAGGGCTGGAAGATCTAGAAAAATCACTTAAAGCCCAATTTCTCCTTTTGGGTGAGTTGGCCGGCCCCCAAATCCCAGCAGAAATTTTTTATTAGTCACTGGATCTACTTTCTTAGGTCCATTCAGCCTAATTTATTTTGAATGCGTGTTTGCCAGTTAAGTTTAACATATCCAGTTAACGATAGCTGAATATTCTCTAAAAACAATCTTATAATGAAGCCACGGTTCTTTGTAGAATATTGAAAATTACTTTTGGCATGCAAGTTCGTTTTCTTAATTCCTCTTTTAGTGTGCAAATAACCTTTGAAAACCTGCTTCTAGGTGTTTATGTGTCAGGACAGTATCAAAAATTATTCAATTGCCAAGTCACATGTCAACACTTCTACTACAAAGCCTCCGAGAACCCTGATTCTCACTACTCTGCTGCCCTCTAGTGGAAACCTGACAACTCCTCGCCTTCATTTCGATTTATTTATTTCAATGGAAGCATGGAATGGAAAACTCTTTGCATCACACCATTATGGTAAGAGGCACTTTAGAAGGAGCAAAATCTAAATGACCTGAAAACAGGGGACTCAGTTTAAATCCTTTGGAAGAACATTTAACGGAGGTGAGGCTGTCAAATATTTTCTAATTATTTATCTAAGGATCACCTGCCACTACAGCCATGCCTCCGAAACAAAAGACGGGTTGGGGGCGGGCGGGGGGACAACTCCTATGTTCATATGATGGGCTGAATAGACTGTCCGCTTACGGGATGCTTGGGAATGGCCCAGTCTCTCAATTCTAGAATCACAGGGCACAGGCCCGAGTGTCAGAGGGAGAAGGGACATTGAAAGTTCACTCATCCTAATGCTGGATGATTTCAAGCAACATAACAGAAATATTCAAATTCTTAGGTGAATTAAAGAAAAATCACTACATATATAACAGCACAGCAGGTATGCAGTTATCACAATGATGTGCAATTGATGAGTCATTTTATTTCCTTCCGTCATCGGATGAGAAGATAGATGCCCAAAGAGAGGAAGGGACTTGCCAAGCACCCAGAGCTAATAGGTGGCATAGATGTCACCAGAATCTGGGTCCTATGATTCACGATCCAGGTCTTTCCCTGTAACATTACAACAGGTGCTTTCAAAATTTATTTTTTACTTCTATTATCGCAGCAGGTGTGGAACACGTTTTCATAATCAGTTGCAGTGGGCATTAACAAGTAACCTAACAAATAAGAACTGAATTATGGAACCTTA
This sequence comes from Colobus angolensis palliatus, assembly GCF_000951035.1. Lineage (NCBI taxonomy): Eukaryota > Metazoa > Chordata > Mammalia > Primates > Cercopithecidae > Colobus > Colobus angolensis. The sequence continues at coordinate 2,827,510 of NW_012115722.1, read as the reverse complement.
TGGAACATATGCTTTTTAGGAATAAATTAGAGTGGATCCCAGTTTATTCCTGTAACTGCATCACTCTTGGAATCCATGAGTGGTTTGCAAGTGGTGCAGATACAGCCATGAGGAACTGTTCATGTGAGAAATAGAAATTTTGATTCATAAATACTGATGTGTGAGAAATGTAACTTTCTTTCAAAACTCAGTTTTTATTTAGACCCCCATCTCACTGAGTGGTGGAAGCTTAATTTCAGTTGATTCAGGGTTGGTCTGTCTTCCCACTTTATCTGGATTCGAGTAGAGGGGCCAGTGTAATGGGAAAGCACTAGAGAGACAGGTGCAGCCCTGGTCCCCAATGTCATCATTTCTTTAAGGTGGCACCCAGTGAGATTTCCTCATCCCTGTCAGGTGCTCCATGAACAGTCTTGAGACCTGCCAACCCCATCAGCTCCTGAATTAAACCCAGCATGCCCCTAGTGCCTAGGAAACTTCTACTGCTTCCCCACCATGAGCTGCCCTGTTGACCCAGGTATGGCATGTGGTTGTGTCCACCTTGGAAGCTTTGTTCCCACCCCAAGTCTTTACTTGAGAAGAAGCATCGTTTCCTTTTGCTCTTGGATCTCATTGATGTGATGTTTCCATTGCCAGCACACCCACCATACACCCCACCCACCTCAAAACTGTCTTTATGTGGCAAAAGGCAAGGCCATTCCTCAAAGACCCACCAGCATCAAATACACCTCATTCATTAATTCAATCAACATTTGTTGAGCTTCTCCCCTGTGCACTGAAGATAACCCCATGAGTAGACTGACCAGGTACCAGCCCCAAAGGGGCTCACAACTTAGTGATGAGGATACCATTAAACAAGCAAAATGTACACACAGTGATCTCAGGGAAGAGTGGGAAGAGAGTGATGAGGAGTGGTGAGGAGGGATCTGATTTCAAGCTGAGTGGCGAGAAAAAGCTTTCCAAGGAAGGAACATTTGAGCAGTGATTTGCATAAACATCCAAGCAGGGACATTTTTAGTCTTGGAGCATGGAATTTCTGCTGGAACTTATCTATTCTTACAAATAGCAAAAGCAAAAAATCTTATTTTTGTGTGTTTGCCTTCTTATGTTCCATGAAAGTGGAGTTCTTAGCTGATAGGGTACACTGGGCCTCACAGAAAGTATAGAGAAAAATACCAGCTCATATTTCAAAATATTATTTCAGGACACATCCACTCTGGGCAGGCTTTGGGAGGAACATCCCTCGTGACAAATTATCTGCCGTGTGTGATGAGGAGGGGAAAATAAGGCTGATACATTATGTAAAACAGCGTGGAGTTTCCTCAAAAAACTAAAAAGAGAACTGTTTTATAGTCTAGCCATCCCACTTCTGGGTTTAGATCCAAAAGAACTGAAATCAGTGTATCAAAGAGATATCTACACTTTCATGTTTATTGCAGCACTATTCACAATAGCCAAGATATGGAATCAACTTAAATGCCCATCAACACATGAATGAATGAAGAAAATGTGGCATATACACTGTTGAATGTTATGCAGCCATAAAAATAATGAAATCCTGTCATATTCAGCAATATGGATGAGGCAGGAGGGTATTATGGTAAGTAAAATAAACCAGGCACAGAAAGATAAACACTGTCTGTTCTTACCCACATGTGGGAGTTAAAAAAAATTGATCTCATAGAAGTAGAGAATAGAATAGTGGTTACAGAAGCATGGGAAAAGGGGGTGGGGAGATAGTGGATGTTGGTTAACTGACAAAAAATGACATCAAAGCAGGAGGAAAAAGTTCTAATATTCTATAGCATTGTAAGATGACTATAGTTAACAATTTACTTTATGTTTTCTAATTATCCAGAAGAAAGGATTTTGAATGTACCAAACAGAAAGAAATAATAAATGTTTCAGGTGACAAATACACTAATCAACCTGATTTGATCATTACACATTGTTTACATGTATTGAAATACTATTCTGTATCCCATAAATATATACAGTTACTACATGTCAACTAAAAAGAAAAAAATTAAAAAAAATAAGACTGATTGTATCACTATTTAGAGTCAGACTCCTGGTGGCTCAAGCCTTCCTTGAGGTTTACTTTTTGCCTCTGGAGAGCAGAGACCTCAGTCGCTGTTGCATCCTCATGCCTATGCCCACCGAGCCCTCTGGCATGGCACCATGGCCACTGAAGGCACCCATACGAGAGGCTGACCTGAAGGAATGAATCAAACCGCACCCATGCAAGCAAGAGTCTGAATAAGGCACCTCTAACTCAGGATAGAACTCCTGACTCCAATCAGGATTAGCCTTCAGAAAAGAAAAGTGTTTTTATGGGAGCCTGCACCCACTTGTTAGTCATTTATCCACATGAATCCTTAGTCCAGGTGTCCAAAATCCAAATACTCTTGGAGATTTAGACAGGTGACATAAGTAAGAGAAGTGGGCTGGCTAAGGGACAATTCTTCACCTTCCCAAAGAAATATTTTCTTTGCCATTTTCTTTGACTTGTTCTTCTTTCTTATAGGTTCATTATTCTGTATATTATAGGGACAAAGGAAAAAGAAAAATTTATATTCCTCTTTACTATTGGTCCATGAAAGAATTACAGTAAATGACATCTAATTCTATGTCTCAATGGCAGAAAGCCACCACGGTGAAGAAAAGACCCTGGTGAATTGAACAGCACAGGTCTCATCTAAATAAGGAGGAGCTAGAGCTAATTGTCCCCTCATGGGATTATGGACTCAGTGTTGCCTGCTCTTTTTTCAAAAGAAGCTGGAACCTATTCTTGTGAAATATCCTAATATAGTTACATGCACAATTAATACATATTCTTTTAAAACCTTGTGTGGGAAATAGGGGATACATCTTTGGTCCAGATTCAGGGTATGAATCAGCAATTTAGATCCTGAATTTTTGTCACATTCTTCAACTCTCGGGGTATCAATCAGATATAGTAGAAGTCTTGGCCTGTGAATCCAGAGGCTGGGGTGGGCGTCCTCATTCTACTATAAACTCTGTAAAAATGTGGACAACCTGTACCCCTCCCTGATCATCTCCTTAGCTTCTCTGAACAAGGAGGAGATTAGATGACCAAATTTATTTTTATATGCACATCTAGAGTGTAAACAGCTATAATAGACTGTAAAATGCATATGGCTTAAAAAAATAAACAGAAAAATAGAAGTTTCACTCTCAGTCACAGAACAATCCAGGGTGGGACAGCTGGAGGTATCCTCCACCCTGTGATTCCGAGACCTGCTCTCCTGTGATTATGTTGGCTCCCATGGCCTTGCCATTGTCTACCTCTTGCTGCTCTCACAGAAGAGATATGGTAGAGGAAATAAACACTTGCTTCTTGAAAATCACGACCCAAGATCTATACAAATCATTTTTACATACATTCAGTTGGTGAGAACTGGACACATAGCCACACCCAGATGCAGGGTGTGGCATGACTACACTGTGGAAGGGAAGAACAGATTTTAGTGGATGTCTGGCATTCTTTGCCACCTACGCTTCAAGAAAATGTTGTACATGAATCCAATATATAAAACTCATACATCATGTAGCTGTATGAGTTGAAGATGGAATAGGGAATTCCTAAACTCCATGATGAAGGTTGCATCACTACTCAAAATATTTTTTGGTCATGGAGAAAGAAGGTGTTGCTTTGTTGCACTGACATCAGGCTTGGCCATGTGACTCACTCTTGCCCAATGAATGTAGCTAGAAGTGATGGTTGCTATTGTTAAACAGAAGCTTTGAAAGCCATGGTTCACCACTCTTCTATTTTCCTTCTGAAGGGAGACCAGTATGTCCCAGAAAAGAGCTTCTTTTTCAGTAGAATTAGATTGAAAAAGATAGGAAATAAAATCAGAGCTGCTTCATGATGGTCATATCACATGAATGAAAAATGCATCTTTAATTTTGCAGGCCATTAAGATTTGGTGCCATTTGTTACTGCAGTACAACTCAGCCAAAGCTGACTGATACACTCTCATATCCAGTGTCCTCTTGCCTCATTAGGGGCCTGGGAAGCATTTCCTTATAAGTTCTAGGACTTGGCAAAGTACTGGACTCAATCATTGCTGAGATCCCTCAAAGTCCCAGCATTCCTTGATTCTGTCTCCATGTGGCAGGGTCTCTATATTCCTAGAGGCTTTGAAGGATCTTTGTAATCCTAGAGCCTAACACCATGCAAGGTATAAAGTAGGTGCTCAGTAAGATTCCTGAATATGAAACATATTGTTTTGGCAATTTCCTGCAGCATGAAAGTTTCCAATCAATGTCTTCCCTACAGGCCATTCCTTCTGCCTACAGTGCCCTTCTCTCTCTCCTTCCACGTGGCAGACTTCATATTTCAAGCCAAGCTCAGGCGTTCTCTTCTCTATGACAGTCTCAGACTGGAGCCTGAAGAAGTGTGTCCCTTCTCTGGATTCCAATAACTCTAAAATTTCCCTAGGCTCTTCCATACTATATTCCTTTGGAAGCAATGTTTGGCTTAGTGATTTTTCATTCTCTCAGTTTCTAGGATATTATCTGATTCAACAATAAGCACTCAAAATGTGCTTATTAAATAAATCAATCTATAGTATTTCCAAATTTGTCACGATATAAAAACTTGAAATAATTTGATGTCAAATATGTATATTAAAATATAACTTTTATGTGGTTTGAAGACTTTAATATTGGAAAAAAAATACCTTTTGTATGAGACAAATTGTCTTTCTCAAGAACCTGACACATGTACATGTAAGGTACATGTTATATATAAATTATAGCATTTGCCATGCATCCCCTCGGGCTAAATATTGCCCTTCCAGTCATAAAAAAATGTGTTTAAAGAAACTTTTCTCTGGAAGCAAACGTACACCAAATCATTTATACTCTAGTATAAATTAGTTAATCTGTTCACAAGTTTGTTTCTCTCTCTCTCTATATATATATATACACACACACACGTATATATACATATATACATGCACACACATGTTTGCTATCATTTTAAATCTATTTGAATATTTAGTTCTTAGTATTTCTGCCTTTTTATAAACAATACATTCCCGAGAATGTCTTCCTAAGATTGTGTTTAGGTTTGGACTTTGGAAGCCATGTGGATCACTGTGCTGCGGGGTTTGAATCTGTCTCTACCATCTACTGGCTGGTAAAGCTGGTCAACACAGTCAAATTTCCTAGCTCTCATTTTCTCAAAATGAGATAATTGGTGGCTAATAAATGGTACATCAATCCACATGTATTAATCACTACTAAGGAAGAAAATGCATTTAGAATTTAGATTGATATAAATCATAGCATCAAATACAATGTTTGGAGGCTTCTCCTTATATTGCACCCACCTGGATGAATTAAACAAAGACACCCTTACTCAGGAGGCTGAGGAAGGGGGATCACTAAAGTCCAGGAGTTTTAGACCAGCCTGAACAATATAGCAAGTTCTCATCTCTACAAAAATGATAATCATAATCATAATCATAATAAAACAGGCATAGTGGTGTACCTGTGGTCCCAGCTACTCAGGAAACTGAAGCAGGAGGATCTCTTGAGCTCGGGAGTTCACGGTTGCAGTGACTTATGATCGTGCCATTTCACTCCAGCCTGGGCAACAGAACAAGACTCCCTTCCCACCTACCCCCAGAAAAAAAAGGAAAAGAAGATATTCTGAATGAGAGAGGCAGGTCTGAAACAAAGGTAATGAAAGCCTCTAGAACTCTCATTTACAAATCCAAGCCATATTTTCTTCTGTAACTAAAACAACAGAAATATTTTCTTCTTTTTATTCAACTCCACCATCTTTAAATTGGAGACTCAATGAAACTGAAACTCCTGCCCTTCCAGAACTTAAGTGACTGTGCTTGCATTGATACAACAAAAAACAACATGTAACAAAGAAAACCAACCCTGGTTGGATCACATATTTTTTTTCTAACTAAGGAGAATGATGAATTGCTTCACTACATCCAGCAGAAACTGGAAATGATAACTCTTTCCCTCAGTCATAATGACTAACGGTTAAACTTGAAAGGATAAAACAAAGGAAGAATCTTGTTGCCTCCCCTAAGTTACAAGCACTACAAATGGGACTGACACCTTTCATCTTCTCACTCACAACAGCTGGCTTCTGAGGAATAGCCTCCGGGGATGACAGGGTGGCTGGGTGTGCTGGGGGCATCGTGGGGAGAAGCAGCTGTTTCTCAGATTTGCTGGAAGGAAATTTTAATCAGGGTCAGGCTGGAATTGGTTTGTGCAGACTTGGGCCTAGTCATTCCTTTACGGGAGACAAATGGCAAGGTGCTTTCTGGGTTATGAAAACTCCAAACTCCAAAGTCGTGCTGGGACCTGCTTCATTTCTCCCTTCAGGCACCCGTGGACTGGCTTAGGCCCTTCCATTAACTTAGGTTACTCGGCAGCTTTATCGTGTATATAGCAAGAGAACCTCTAGGCACACACATTTTGCTGGCCCTTCTATTGAAAGGTGATGCTACTAGCCTTCAACAAAGGGATAGGCAGTGAACACAGTTGAAACTCTGAATCTCCCAGGTACCAAATGTGATGGTTAGTTCTATGTGCCAACGTAGCTAGGCTATAGGACCTAAGTATTTAAACAAACAGTAATCTGGGTGTTCCAGTATTGTGTAGATGTGGTTAACGTCTCCAACTAGCTGACTCTAAATAATGGAGATGACCTTCCGTAATGTGGGTCGGCGTCACCCAATTGGTTGGTGGCCTAAAGAGCAAAAACTCTGAGGTTTTCCAAAAAAGAAGTTCTGCCTCAAGACTCTACCTTTAATTCTTGCTTGAGTTTCCAGACTGCTGGCTCACTCAGTAGATTTCTTTTTTATTTCAATAGCTTTTAGGGTACAAGTGGTTTTATGTAACACGGATAAATTATATAGTGGCAAATTCTGAGATTTTTAGTGCAACTGTCTCCTGAGTAGTGCACATTGCACCCAATGTGTAGTTTAGCGTCTCTAGTCTCCCTCCTACCCTCCACCTCCTGAGTTTCTAAAGTCCATTTATGACTCTGTATGCTTTTGCATACTCATATTAATAGCTTAGCTCCCACTTACAATTGAGAACATTCAGTTTTTGGTTTTCCACTCCTGTGTTACTTCACTTAGAAAAATGGCCTCCAGCTTCACCCGAGTTGCTGCAAAAGACATTATTTCATTCCTTTTGATGGCTGAGTAGTATTCCATCATGTATATGTGTCACATTTTCTTTATCCACTCATTAGATGATAGGCACATAGGTTGGTTCCACATCTTTGCAATTATGTATTGTGCTCAGCACATTTTGGAATTGCCAGATCTGCAGAATCACAAGAGCCAATTCCTTAAAATAATTTTTTTAATATTGACATATATACATAAAAACAAACATAGAGTTCTGCAAAACTGAAACATTCTAAGATGATAGTATACTATTTCTAGAACATTGCAAGTGTTTGCCTGATCCTGGGGTCATGAGGAATGGCTAAAGTCAGAGTGATTCAAGAATTCCTCAATATTTTGAATAACTTTAGGGTCTTTTCCTGACTCCTTTTCTGAAAAACACAGAGAAGCCAAAATGGTCTGGCATTTATTGTTCCAAGGAAGAGAATGAATGACAGAGATAAAAACTTGAATCATACTTAGCTTTTGGGTTTCAAAAGTCCTACCCTTTGTGATCAGAGTGGGTTTGTGCATGGAATGGAAAGATTTTGGAGTATAAACAGGGGGAAGACTCAAACACCTGTTTCTGTGAGCCACGCCTGCAAACTAGCTAATGATGCTTTGGTCCGAGTGGGGAGTTGGAGATGAAGAAAGTTTTGGGAAGGCAATATGGACTCTGATGAAGATCAGCCCTGTGCTCTAAACTCATCCCCTCCCATCCCTTCTCAGATCCTTTCTAGCTGGAGGGAATTCAAGGACAGAAGGCACATGAGCCTAGCTTCCACGTTAGAAGCAGGAAGGCAGTCAACCTTAGAACGAATAGTCATTCATTCATTCATTCATTTAACAAATATCTACTGAATCTCTGCTATGTGCCAACTATTGTCCTAGGTGCTCGAGTAGACAAGAAGGACCAAGTCCTCACCCTATGAGAACTCACATTCCAATGCAGGCTTACCCTGTGAGAGCTCGTATTAAAAGTTCTCACCCTATGAGAGCTCATATTCCATTACAGGATTCCTCAGCCATGGCTCTGTTGATAGCTTGAGCTGGATTGTTCTTTGTTGTAGGGGCTGCTTTGCGCATTGTTGGGTGTTTAGAGGCATCCCTGACCTCTACTCACTAGATGCCTGCAGCAATCGCTCAGTTATCACAAACATAAAGGTCTCCAATATGCCGAATGGCCCCTAAAGGTGGTGGATGGAGTTAATGAACCCCAAGTGAGAAGCACTCTTGCAATGAATAAACACATTATAAATACACAAATAAAATGTTACAATACAGTTTCTAGTAAAGGTAAGTGGATAGGAGATAGTGAGGGATGGGGGCTGGTGTGGTCAAAGATGATCTATCTGAGAAAATGGTATTTTAAGACCCCTAAATGAAATAAGAGAGCGAGCCACAAGAATATCCTTCAGAAGAGCTTTCCAGGCAGAAGGAACTGCACATTTATAGGCCCCGAGAAGGGAGTGCTTTTATTGTGTATGAGGAACCAGAAAGAAGTCCAGCCCAGTTTTGTACTACTCTCATGATTTTTCTAATGATTTTATTTAACCTTCCTGGGAACATTCTAGATGCTTAGAGTGTTCCAAGTGCAGGAAGCAAGAGGAAGAGTAGAAGGAGAAGATGTTGCAGAGGCCCCAAGGGCCAGATCAGGTGTGCCACACGAGGATGCTGGGCTTTATTTTAAGTATGATGGAAACCTGATGGAGAATTTTGAGCAAGGGAACGATATGAACTGACTCATTTAAAGGGGTTATGGGGGACAGGAAAGGCATGGGAGCAAGGAGATAGTTTGAAAACCACTAGAGGTGTCCATCTGAGTTATCATGGTGGCCATGTTTGGGTGAGAGCAGAGGAGGTCATGAAAAGTAGTTGAATTCCAAGTATGTTCTAAAGGAAGGGGTGATAGGATTTATGAGGATTTGAGTGTGATATGTGAGAGAAAGAAAAGGCATTTGGGAATTTTATGTTTTGGGATGGATGGTGGTGTCATATACTGGGGTGGGGGGTGACATTTGGGGAGAAGCATGTTTGAGAGGGTCATAGGAGTTAGGTTTTGATCACATTGATTTCAGAAAACCTATTAGATATTTGGATATTTCACTGGAGATATCAGTAGCTAGTCAGACACATAAGTCTAGAACTTAGGGAGTGGGTGGGGCTAGAAATAAAAATTTGCAAGCCATCAGTGTATGGCAGGTTTTTTTTTTTTTTTTTTTTTTTAGACGGAGTCTCGCTCTGTCTCCCAGGCTGGAGTGCAGTGGCCAGATCTCAGCTCACTGCAAGCTCCGCCTCCCGGGTTTACGCCATTCTCCTGCCTCAGCCTCCCCAGTAGCTGGGACTACAGGCGCCCGTACGGCAGGTTTTTAAAGGATAGGGTGAAATGGCTTAGAGAGTGAATAAAAATTGAGGAAAGATACAAGGATGGGCACCTGGGGCACTACAGCATTCTGAACACACCCAGAGGTGTGGCTGGGAAGATACACTCTTTGATGGCCTCACATTATTATGGCATGGGAGCAGCATAGTAACCCGCACTGTCAAGAGAAGACAAAAGTCCGAGACAGGCCAGGACTCAAAAGGTTCTGTAGGTGGAAAGTGCGGGTGACTCAGCTACCACTTTCATGAATTAAAGACAGCAGTCATCAGTGACCAGCACTTTTCAACACTGTCACTGTTGTGAACAGTAAGGAAAGACAGAGGAACAGTGGTCAGGGGAAGCCAAGTGAAGACTACACAGAGAATCTATGCACTTTCTTAGCAACTTTTATATAAATCTAAAATTATTCCAAATAAAATAATTATGTTTTTTTTCTTTACTTTTGAGACAGAAGAGTCTCTCTCACTCTGTTGCCCAGGCTGGAGTGCAGTGGCGCGATCTTGGCTCACTGCAACCTCCACCTCCCAAGTTCAAGCGATTCTCCTGCCTCAGCCTCCTGAGTAGCTAAGATTACAGGCGCCTGCCACCATGCTCAGCTAATTTTTGTATTTTTAGTAGAGACAGGGTTTCACCATGTTGGCCAGGTAGGTCTCAAACTCCTGACCTCAGGTGATCCACCTGCCTTGGCCTCCCAAAATGCTGGGATTACAGGTGTGAGCCACCACCCCCGACAGTTTATTACATTTTTATGAACAGGAGACAGTGTCTAAAGAATCGAAGAACAAGAAAGACTCCAGCTGCCTGTATCCTGATTAGAATGAGCACTTCTTAAATATCTACAATTTGCTGAGTACTGTGTAAGTCTTATTACCTGCATTTGCTTTAATAATTTCCTAATAATAATCCCCTAATAATCCTGTTGAGTCTGGAACATTTCACATTTATATAAGAATATAGAGCCCTTGGGAGGCTAACCAAATTTCCCAAGTTTACAAACTATGGAAAGGGCAGGGCAGAAAATGCAACCCAGATTTGTAAGACTCTTATTTTTCTCTAATGATTTTACTTAACCTTCCTGGAAACATCCTAGATGCTTTGAAGACCAAATAAAAGCAATGGCTATCTTGCCAGAAAATACACATGTACAAAGAATGTTAATTACCATATCAGGAGATTCATGGGTACCCATACAGTATCCAGTAACCACCACTTAAAAACCCTTGTACCACACCCCACTGTATCTGAGATCTCAGTGAGACAAAAGAAAGACAGATGAAGTGAAAGAGAAAGAAAATAGAATGGTATTTAAAGCCTTCTTTTGGCACAGTTTAAAAATTTAAGCTCAGCCGGTGCCAGAATTCTCAATATATTTACTGTTTCCATGATTTAAAATTTGATAGAAAGCTGAGGTCTTACCCTGGTCTCTAACATGGTCCTGGGAACACCTGGAAGGAGAAAGCAGCACAGGTGAGTAAAAGTCAGACACCACTGTGTTCTGGACCATGGCAGTTTCTGCTACCTATATCCTGGACTCCAGCAGGATACCTGGCCCCATGCATTATTTGGAGAGGTGGCCCACATTAAACAAATAAGAAGGATCACTAACTAGGCCAGCAATGCCTGTATCTGGAGACACATGATCCCAGCGCACTTGCAAGCCAAGAGCATTAGCTCATTACCGAACATCTCTGAGCACCCTCAGAACACGTGGTCCTCGGTGACAAATTCAATTGCACTTGGCACAAAGCCATGGCATTATTCACATGCCATGTCTCTGGACCTTTGCCAAGGTTCTGCAGGATGTGGGACTCATTGAACACAAGTTGTAGGCCTTGTCCACAAAAATGAGAGGACAAGTAGGAGAACCAATGGAGGCAAAAGATGGGACAGGAGATGAGAAGTAAGAGAGCAAAGTTACTTTTATACCCACACGATTATTTTCATTATTATGGTTATCAACTTCCAGTAAGTGTCCCAAATTATTCCCATCCTCAGTAAAAATTTTCAGATTTTACTCATTTGGTTTATCTTAGTTCTCTTCACAGCCAAAGACAAACATACAAGCATTAAACTTTTGGCACTCACAAAACCACAATCAAACCTTATAAACTGGCACCCGTAAGACAAATTCAGCCCTTTGGAGGTGGTTTGCTCATTCTTCACTTGCATTCCACTTGGGGCAGGGGGCAGTTGTGAGTTTCTAATTTGAAACTCTTGAAGCATTTTCTGCTTCCTCCAGTTTGCCTCAGTTCCCACCTGGCCCACTATGCTCCAAAGCCATGTGGATTTGCCACCCCGTTTTAGAGAGGGCCAGCCACGCCCTTCTTCTCCCGCCTTTTCCTTTTTGTAAATGTGGAAACCAATCTATTAAGGAATAAAAAGATCAAAGAATTAAAGAGAAGGAGAGGGAGGTGCCAGACCCAAACTCTGTCTTCTGGTGTGCCATCCTGTCAAAAATTGCAACATTAGGGTCCCATTCCTTTGGGTTAAGGATTTGTCTCTCAAGGAGCTGAGCAGAGAGGGACAGCACGGACTATATCCCCAGAAACCTCTGCTATCTACACAGGGTGCTGCTCACTTTGGCGTCTTGAAAATATTGTAAATCCTGTGGGCTTGGTGGTTCATGCCTGTAATCCGAGCACTTTGGGCGACCGAGGCAGGTCATAACCTGAGGTCAGGAGTTTGAGAACAGCCTGGCCAACATGGCAGAACCCCGTTTCTACTAAAAATACAAAAATTAGCCAGGTGTGGTGGCACACGCCTGTAATCCCAGCTACTTGGGAGGTTGAGGCAAGAGAATTGCTTGAACCTTGGGGGTAGAGGTTGCAGTGAACTGAAATCATGCCACTTCACACCAGTCTGGGTGAAAGAGCGAAACTCCGTATCAAAAATAAAAAAAAAATTGTAAATCCCCATGGCCTTTCAAGAAAATACCCCAAATTTGTGATTTAAGATGTGAGTGGGTGTGCGTAAATATGCATGTAAGTATATTTATATATACTATACATACACATATATATTTTACATACATGTAACTTCTCTCCATAGTCTCTCTTCCTCTTTGAGGCTTTTTTTCCTGATTCTCCAAACCTCTCCGAATTTTTTATTCAGATGTTGCTATTTGTGATCCCAACTCCAAAACATATGTATGTTGTGTGTATATATATATATGTATTAATATAGAATATTCTTATATATAAGAATATATATTCTTCACATATATATGAAGAATTCTTTTGTTGGAATGATTTCAGATAGAAGCAGAGCTAGTGATCTGGCTGAAGGCAGCAGCGTAACACAGAGCCCCTCAGATCTTGCCCATCTGCAATCTTCTTCGTGCAAGCTGTGCACTCACCTGTCTGCTTCCCTGAAAGACACTCCAAGCTCATTATCCCTGAGTGAGCGATTTTCGTGTTTTGAGTGCCATTTAGCTAAGCTCTTTGAGAGACAAATCTTTAACCCAAAGGAACGGGACCCTAATGTTGCAATTTATGGCTGGATGGCACACCAGAGGAGCACAGAGTTTGGGCCTGGTACCCTCCTCCCCCTCTCTAAACCATATGCCTAAGACTGGCAGTGACTCTGGGAAATGAACCAGTAGGGTTATCTTTCCCTATGATATCAAATTTTACAACCCAGTCTGAAGGATCACTTTATTTCAAGAAACAGACACTCACTTAAGCTAGCTTTGGCAATAAGGAATTTATTGGAAGGATGCAGAAAAATCTCATGAAACCTGTTTGAAGAACTACAGCTGGCCCTGGAAAGTCACCAGCTTCCTCTGTTCTTTATCTCCACATTTTGGGGACCACTTGAGCTCTCACGGCTGTTTCTTTTTGCAAGCCTCTTCCACTCTCCCCATGGTCTCTCTTTCTCTCTGAAGCTCTTTTCTCTGCTTCTCCAAACCTCTGTGGATTTTTTTTACTCGGATATTGCTATTTGCCAGCCCAACTGTTTACGGCCTGTTTCAAGGCCATCATGGCTGGCTGTATTTTTCCAAGCCCTTCATGTTTTTGAAAGAAAGACACTGATTGGTTCTTCTTAGGTCAGGTGACTCTCTCAGTCCAATCAGCTTTGGTAATAGGGCAAGGTCAACTGGCACAAAGAAGTTAGAGAGAAGGCTTCCATTAGGACTAGGACTAGCAGGAGCATTCTGAAGAGAGGGACAGCACAGCTTCCCGAATCTGTGTTTCTCTTCCTTCCTACCTCACAGGGTTGAGGGTGAACATGGCACTCTGGCACAAGAACCACACATGAGTTTAGGGACAATCAGCTTCAACTGTTCCCCAGGTACAGTGCAGCAAATACACTCCTCTCCAGGAGATTTCCTCCATCACTCCTCACCCTGCTGGGGCAAGTGCATGGGATAGACTAATTCAAAGCCCCTAGGGTGGAAAGAGAGGAGAAGGCTACAGGAGGTAGGTCCAACCTCAATCAAAGGAAGTGCAATGTAACAGTGAAGGTGACTGTGGAGAAGGCCATCCCCAAACCTCCAGGCTGGGGCAAGAGGGAGAGGAGCTCCCTGCAGGGTGCAAGGCACTATGGCAGCTCCTGAGGCTTCTTCCTTCCCCATGTTGAGAGGTGAAGCCAGCTGGGCGTCTGGGTGGGATGGCTACTTGGAGAACTTCTGTGTCTAGCTAAAGGATTGTAAATGCACCAATCAGCACTCTGTAAAATGGACCAATCAGCAGGATGTGGGCAGGACCAAATAAGGGAATAAAAGCTGGTCACCCGAGCCAGCAGAGGCAACCTGCCGGGGTCCCCTTCCACGCTGTGCAAGCTTTATTCTTTTGCTCTTCACAGTAAATCTTGCTGCTGCTCACTCTTTGGGTCCACACTACCTTTATGAGCTGTAACACTCACCGCAAGGGTCCCGGGCTTCATTCCTGAAGTCAGCAAGACCACAAACCCACCCAGAGGAACAAACAACTCCACACGTGCCACCTTTAAGAACTGTAACACTTACTGCAAAAATCTGCGGCTTCACTTCTGAAGTTAGCCAGACCAAGGACCCACTGGAAGGAAGAAAACTCAGGAAACGTTTGAACATCTGAAGGAACAAACTCCGGACACACCGTTTTTTTTTTTATGCTTTATGTTCTAGGGTACATGTGCACAATGTGCAGGTTTGTTACATATGTTTATATGTGACATGTTGGTGTGCTGCACCCATTAACTTGTCATTTACATTAGGTATATCTCCTAATGCTATCCCTTCTCCCTCCCCCCACCCACAACAGGCCCTGGTGTGTGATGTTCCCCTTCCTATGTCCAAGTTATCTCATTGTTCAATTCCCACCTATGAGTGAGAACATGCGGTGTTTGGTTTTCTGATCTTGCCATAGTTTGCTGAGAATGATGGTTTCCAGCTGCATCCATGTCCCTACAGAGGACATGAACTCATCCTTTTTAAGGCTTCATAGTATTCTATGGTGTATATGTGCCACATTTTCTTAATCAGTCTGTCATTGATGGACATTTGGGTTGGTTCCAAGTCTTTGCTATTGTGAATAGTGCCGCTATAAACATATGTGGGCATGTGTCTTTATAGCAGCATGATTTATAATCCTTTGGGTATATACCCAGTAATGAGATGGCTGGGTCAAATGGTATTTCTAGTTCTAGAT